>NC_080041.1:62072333-62372333 GCF_012489685.1 Lotus japonicus | reverse complement strand
GCAAATCCAACAAACAATTTAACATAACAAAGATTTACACTGCTAATAACAGGTAAACATATCCAAGCCAAAACACACCATAAGAACAAGAAACTGACCTAAAATGGTAACAACCAAGGCCATGCTTAACACCATGTTTGAAGTGACCAATGTAAGTGCTAGCATCAGAGCAAGTTTGCATTCCAAATCCATGGCTCTGACCATTAAACCACTCACCAGAATAAGAATCCCCAGTGTAGAACCTGTAAACCCCATAACCATGCCTCAACCCATGCCTGTACTGTCCCCTATAGCGACTCCCCCTCGCCCAGCTCTCAATTCCATACCCATCGTACCTCCCATCGATCCAATCCCCTTCGTATCTCCCATTCACAAAGTAATTGTACACCCCGCTCCCATTGCTCCTCCCTCTGTGAAACTCCCCTTCGTAGAAATCCCCATTGCTGTAAAACTCCACCCCCTCCCTCACCGCCGGCGACGGCTTGCCGTCGCCTTCGCCGTCGCCGTCGGAGTCCCCGATGAACCACTGCACCGGCTTCGCCGGCGATTTGCAGAATCCAAACCCGAACCCGAACCGCCTCACCTTGACTAACGACACCGCGTGGTGGATGAGGCGTTTGTTCCGGGAAGCGAAGTAGAGCGCGACGGCGACGAAGATCAACGCGAGAAGCACGTTCTCCGAGGTGGGTCTCACCTCGCCGGTTTGTATGTAGAACCAGAGCGAGCACGCGCCGAGGAAACCGAACGAAACCACCGCGAGAATCGGGTTGGATAACCGGGTCGAGCCGGTGGGATAGTGGATCCATTTGTGACTCCGGGTCGGGTTGATGAGGGGTTTCTTGGTTTTCTTGTCATCGTTGTCTGCTTCTTCGTGGCGGTGTGAAGACGCCGCTGCCACGTGTTGTTGCTGTTCGTCTTTGATTATGATGGAGGAGAAGTTGTGAATGGAAGATCGGAGAGTTGGGGATGAAGAAACGAGTAATGAGGATTGGGTTCGTGTTAGCTTTGTTTGGCTCTTTTGAGTTGTTTCCATTTTTTGAGTAACAACATCATTCAACTCAATTCAACACTCACTCAAGAACACACAACACACAAAGAAGAGAAACCACTCTCAATTGGAATAGAAATAGAAACTAGTGTAAAACAGAGAGAGAAGAAAAAGAGAGAGAGTGTTGTTTTGTTTTGTTGAGTGGTTGAAGTTGGGAAGTGAAGTGAAGGTTACGATGAAGATAAAAATGATGAGAGCGTCGTGAGTTTGTTTGGTGTATTTATGGGGTGGGAGGGAGATGGATACAATGGTGGCCGTTTGATGGGGAATGGAGGGTTGGATGGGGAGGATGGGTTTGGGTCCGTTGGATTAAGGTGGAGGAGAGGAGAAGGTGTGGTCCCGGTCTTGGCGGGAAGATATGGTCGTTAGATCTGAGGTTGGGTTGAATCGGGGTCGTGCCTTTTTCGCTTTGTTGTACCAGGCCGGCACGTGCCGCAACACTTTTTAATATTAATTAACTTAATTCATTTACCGTGAGACTCGTTCACTTGTGGTTAATTTTGTACCCTGAGTTAATCACCATTCATGTTCATGTAAATTGTAATAAAAAGCTTGATAGAAAATTTTTTTTATACATCGGAAAGATAAATTGTACCCGTTAGGAATCGATCCCTGGACCTCCCCCTACCCAACCCATGTGTCCCTCAGCTCATACCCCTTGAGCTATCCTACGGGGACAACTTGATAGATTGTTTTGCTGGAAGAGAATGTAATTTGGAAAAATTAATAAGATTATTATTTTAAAGCGCCCCTTTTACCATTAGCAAGAACTTGTTTTACTTGCATATCATAAGGAATTCGAACAACTGCTTCAAATACAGTATCGGCTCAAGTCAAACTATGTTTTTGGTGTAGCAAATTTTGGGTTAGAAGATGTGCTTAGGTTTGGGCCAGGCTTAGGCCACCTAAGTCAAAGAGGGTGATTGGTGATTTATCATGTGAGACACACAAAAGTCACACGACCCCAACTGAACATTGGCGTTTATTGTGGGGCCTTGATAAAAAAAATTATCAAGTTCTGAGGATTGATTCAGCATGAGCACGAGGCCCAATGCTAACACATTCGGGAACAATAACAATAACAATGTTTTTATGATGTTTTGCGGTGGATCATGAATGCAATTGCAAGGCTTCGCAAACACAATCAACAACTGCAGAAACAAAAAACTTACCTCACTCAAGAGCGAGAGTAGTGGAATGGCGAACATTGTACGATAGAGGTTGTTTTGGACTTCTAGCTGTTCTCGAAGGAAATAGCCAACATGACTATTCCAGACAATTTCAAGACGCTTGCTTTAGACGCGTACACCGAAAACACTAACTCTAAAGAGCACTTAGTGTACTTTAACATTAAAATAAATGGGGCCATATATGTGGTTAAATGCAAAATATTACCTTCTACATTCAAAAACCAACTATGACTTGGTTTACCTAGCAACAACCTTGGTCCATAATAAGCTTCACTATATTACCAAGCAAATTTTTGTCCTAGTCCTCAGCCAATCAAGCCCAAAAGGCCATGCTGATAGCCATATTCAACTTACTCCGACAACCAAGCGAAACAATGAAAGAGCACTTAGGAGGTTCAACAAGTTTCCAGTTCAAGTGGAGGAAAGGGTTCTTGTTGTCTATGTGACAACTTTTGAAAATGGCTTACAGGCGGGACCCTTAAAATTAATTTATGGCACCTCCCCCCACCCCCAAAACTATGGCATAACTCAAGCAATGTTCTTATGAATTTGTTTTTGGGGAGAACGACAATGTGATGAACAAGGTGGGCAAATCGTGGTAGACTTCAATGAAGAAGGTGCGTGAATTTTGGACTTATGACCTAACATGGGAAAAAGTCGCCTCCTCGACCATACGACAACCGAATTCTGGTTTCCTTGAGTCAAAACAATCTAATGCCTTACCAAGGTCGTCCTGCTCCGATACGAAGAAATTGGGACCAAATAATGCATGAGAAATACGGGTTGTTAAATGTTAGTATGAGTAGGGTATTTCATTATGTTGCTCATACCAACATGATAAAATTCCCCCAAACCATCCTCAATTCGTAAAAAAAAATTGAGAAAGTAAATAAACTTGAGAGAGATTAAGGGGAAGAGTGAGAAATGTGAAAAAATGACAAAAATTAATAGTCTTATATAGGGTTTATGGCCGTCAGTAACTCGCTTGGGTCGAAGCGAGTTGAATCAATTCGCTTCACACCATGCGAGATACATAACTCACCTAGGTCAAAGCAAGTTTCAACTGACACCTTGTGCTTCCCCATGCCTAACAACTCGTGCTTCGCCTAACTTGAATTCGCTCTAGTCCGTGCGAGTTCCATATGCTACCCCTACAACTCACCATACATAAAGTGAGCTACACCTTCCAGGCCACATCAGTATCCATGTGGCCAAAGCTACCCTATACGGGTAATTCTTGTTTTTTTTTACTCACTTTCAGCAAACTTTGTTAAGTTCAAACACAAATTATATCGTCTATCATGTTTTGAATGATAACAATTTTCAAGAGTATAAGTTGACTGACTAAATATATCATGTGAATTACATTTCAGAAAAGTCACACTTATACCCCTCACGTTGATTCGTCTAAAAGAAGAAATACAAGACGATGACAAGAAGACGACATCTCCAAAGAAAAAGACTGGTTAAAGCAGCAAGACTATGCAAGGAGTCAACCCAGTCAAGTGCAAGGAAGGACAAAGCAACAAGGGAAGACGACACATAGAAAGAAAGTCAAACATGCATCATCGTCTATGCAAGAAGGTCAAAGGAAGAGTCAAAGCATCAAGGAAGACTATGCAAAGCAAAGGAACGTCATATCTACTGAATAGTCTGAGCAGAAGAAGAAGAAGAAGAAGAAGAAGAAGAAGAAGAAGAAGAAGAAGAAGAAGAAGAAGAAGAAGAATGATCAAAGTCTCAACGCACGTCATGGATATGCTAAGGATGATCAAAGCTACAATGTAACAACACTAGCAAGGAAATATCAAATCGCTAGTCTACTCAGGCTGAAGAAGATCAAGACACAAGAAGAATCAAATCAACAAGATCGTCTTCAGAAGGAAAAAGCTCAAGATTCAAGCACATCCACTTGAGGAGATATTCAAAGCTTCAGAACTACACATGCAAGATCAAGCAAAGCTTCAAGGCTCATCTAAAAAAGAAGAATCAAAGCATCAAGGACAAACTATGCAAGATCAGTCCAAGTTAATGCATCGTCTGAGAAGACTATACTCAACGTCTACTACATCGTCTATCTCAATACTGATCAAGTGAAGCAATGTTCAAAGAAGAGAGCGTCATATTCAAATGGAAATATCTCTGAGATTCTTGACGAGAAAGTCAAGTGCTGAGAAATCACGTGATACTCCACAAAGCACGCTGACCAAGGAAACAAGTAAGGAATGTCAACATCAAAAGTTTCCTCTTTCTGTCTCATGAAAGGAATGAAGATGTAAGGCCCAAGTTTTTTAAACTTATGCCAAGTAAATAAAATCCTATTCACGATTAGGGTTGATGTATCGTGAAAGGAAACCTGAACTAGAGTTTACTAAATGAAATAAAGGTATGAAGGAGAAAGTTCAGGAAAAGTCTGAGAATCGTACCGAAGTCGATAAAAGTTATAGCACGATCGTTATACGCTTAAACCTAGGTCAGAAACCCTAGTATATAGCTAGTTTTCACTTTTAGGCACGATGGAAGTTAATTCCAAAAATCTTCAGAGAAATGTTAGAACTTCTCTTTTTCCATATATCACAATTGTTTCGAGGCGAAACTCTAGGATCTACGAACGTCCGATTCCAATCATCGGAAGTTTGCCGAAACCGAAACCCTGGTTTTTCAAAACCCTAGAATCACCCGACAATGAAGACTTTTTCTATTCAGAGCTTCAAATGAATATTCTACACGCGTACACCCATTTCTCTTGATGATTTCAATCTTTCTTCAGAAGGAAGTTTTCTATTCCGACATCCGATGCAAAAAGCAACTTATCGGGTAAAATAGTTATATACCGATTATGCTTTAGTCGCCAAAAATACAAGGAGACCTCTTTTTAGTTTTGGAATTCTTTCGCCAAAACATATCTTAGAATTCACGGAGAATGACGCCGGAAAAATCAGATTCGCGAAACTTTCATTTTCCCGCGTTTTGCCAACCTCTATATATAGCCAAGAAAGGAAGAAAAATCACAAAAAACTACCCATTTTCCCCACCCAAACCCGCGACCAAGAGAAGAAGAAGGAGGAAGAGTTTTTCTTCATTACTTGCTTGATCGTCGATCAATCAGTTGCTGCTTCAAGGCTTCGAGGTATAGTCGCTAATCCTTACCTCTGATCGCTTTTTCCATAGCTTTTCTGTAGACTTTTCTGAGCTGATAGTTTTGAGGTTTTTGCAAAACTATCCTGAATATTTCATTTATGATTCTAAACCTCTTCCTTATGTGCCCAAGATCACTTCTGCCGGGTTAGATTTTCCGTTATGTAGTCGGATTTCCGCCGGAATCAATTTTAGCCTTAAATACTCATTTTTGGAGTAAAGCTTCAACCTTTAGGCTAAAAACTATCGCCTTAGCTTAGTGCTAGTAGGATTAGTTGTCATAAACGTCGTTGGTGACGTCCCTGTCAAATTTGATTTTTGGGATTTCAGTTTTGAAAATTCTAAGTTAAAAATCATGACCAAAATACCCCTGCGACAGTTTTTGATCCGATAATTTTTCCGAGTTCAGAATACCCTTAGTTACGGCTAATGATAGCATAGGAACCAAGTTTGATCGAAGAAAAATCGAGTTCCCCAATTACCAAAAGTGGCCGAACCTATTAGGGGGGAGGAGGAAAATTACCTTTTCCGAAAACTTGTCCTTCCGCGCTAGATTATCATACCTCGGAGTATGTACTACTTCAGGTAACCTTAGTGAGCATCGATAGCTTAGTTTCCGATAGGTTCTGATAGTATTCTGTGGTTTTATTTTAAAGGTGCTTTTGAGGATTTCCCTGAGGAACAACGCTTTGATTGTGAGGAAACGTTCGAAGATCATTCTGGAGAACCTACAGGTGAGGGCTTCTCACTGAATCTTTAGTTAATGCTTAGGGTCGATGCTTTCGACATTGTTTACTGTTTATGCAATTGTTTGTGTTTGATTGGAAAAACGTTTTCTGAGGCTTCGGCTGACAATGTAGATGATGCATCTACTGAATGTTTTTGATGAGTGAATTACATGCTAAGTGCTAATTGGGTAATTTAGGATGTGTGATGCATGCCTTATATGCTAAGTGCTATGTGGTTATTGCTTAATATGTTGATATATGACATACTGATTGATTGTGCTGAGTTATTTATGCTTTTGCAATGAGATCTGAGATTCTGAATCGTGAGAATAGCGGGCAGGTCATGCCGATTTTATTTTGAGAGTTTTGAGAAAGTTTGATAGGACGAATGAGATTCGGGCCTTGTTATGATGTTTATGGATCGAGACATTCTCTGGAGTCATTTGGGGATTAGGAGATCCCGAGAACTTATAGGAATTGCGATAAGACTAAAAAGGATATTATTTTGAAAAGAAAACTCATAAGACATTAAACAACCTCTAAATCTTCAAATAAGGATAATAAACTCGAAAGGAAGTTTCGGATGCAAATCTTAGTTTCGGAAAACGAGAAGTGTCGTCGGATCCAAGTGTCGAGTATGTTGATGTTGTTGTGCTGTTGGAGCAGCTGTTGTTGTTGTGCTGTTGGAGCAGCGTTTGTTGTTGTGCTGTTGGAGCAGCTATGTTGTTGGGCTATCCTGGGGATAAGTCCGGGAAACCGTTAGTTTCCGAGAGTGTGATACTCTGTGCTCGTTGAGCAGATGTGACCATCGGATTGAGATGAGTCGGATGATTTGGAGATCATCATGGGTTATGTGTTGTTGGGAAGAAGTGTCTTTTGTCGTAGAATCGACTTTACCTTAGGGTAAGCTTTTAGAGACTTTAATTTACCTAGAACACGTGGCGACGTGTCGAGTGAGATCGGAGACGTTGTTTGACTAATCATCCTGCATTCATGCAACATTAATGAGGTATTAACACAGGACGTACTCTGGACCTCGTCGGTTTCCAAAATGGTCATAAGACCCGGAATGCCGTGTAAGAGCGTTTGTAGACGTCTCTTGTAGCAGACCGAAATGGCAGACCTACGGGTTACGGCTGATCTGACTACCGTTGTTGTTGGAGTAAGAGGCACATGGGCCGAAATGGTCCCACCATGGCTGGTGCTAGGGCTGATCCGTTGATGTCCATCCGTTCCGGATTGCATATTGGTTGACTGGGTTAACCTGCATATCATTTCATGCAACATGCATACTGACTTAGTTGCTGAGTGTGATTGCTATTTGATAATCTTACTTGGAACATGTTAAGTGTTATTATTGTCGTTATGATTTTGTGGAACATGCAACCCTAGGATGTTATCTCTAGTTATAAGCCTACGCGGCGACTTATTACCTGTACCTATTGGGTTTATTATCTACATAGTTCTTTGGAGTTGACCCTCGCGTCTTCTGTGTGTGTTTTGGCGGACAACACCTTTTGTCAGATGTCCATTGCGGACTGGTTCACAATGGTCCACCCTTCGGGGGGGATCAGATATGAGATGATTGATCAGGATGACCCCGGTTCGTGGGTGGTTGACCCCGCGAGCCATCGAGCGACGTATTCGGGGCGTATCATGGAGGACCATGTAGATAGTGGAGGACTCTTGAGGTCAGGAGTGTTGAGGAGATGCTCTGTCAGCTTCAACTTGCCACCGGGCGTTCACTGTGGACCAGGATTCGGAGGAGCACCACCGCCACCGTCATCTTCAGAGGACGAGGATCCCTCAGAGGAGATTCCAGTGGGAGTGCCTTCGGCAGGGTCTAGTGCACCCACCGTTGCGATCATTGATGATCAGGGTTCGAGCCCTAAGCCCGTGAGTCCAACATCGTAGCGTACTGCGGTTGCGAGGGGAGGACGGATAGGGTTGGTAGACTTAGTCGTTCTGGATTCTGATTCAGACGACGATCATGCTAGCACGTAGGTTTAGTGCTGGTGTGAGCTCCTCGAGTTAGGATTAGTGTAGGAGTAGAGTCGTAGCTCTGAGCGTCATTTGTTACTCAGGGGACAGGGTAGTTCCGCCTATAGCTTTTTGTGTGGTTTCTTTACGGGAATCACAGAGAGTTGGTTGGACTTAGGAGGTCTTATTTTCAGACCATTGGGTCAGCTTATTCTCAGTTTTGAGGGATGGTGTTGCGGACACTTCACCCTTTCATTCGGTTTGTACATATTGCCTACGAGCGCTACTCTTCTATTACCCGTCACTGGAGGTTTACTCGTGACGAGGTTGCTACTTACAGCGGGGGCTGTTTATATATTGTATATTAGTTTTATTACTTTTCGCATTTGGGTTTTATTTAATTCAGTCTTGTCTTAGTTATTATCAAAAAAAAAATATTCACGTTTTTCCGCATTAAGTTTATTGTTGGTTACTAAAGTGACGCCACCGAAATCGGGGTGTTACAGAAGAAATGGAGGCAAGATTATTGTCTACACCTACACACATCAATCTGATTTAGGAAACTCAAGACAATCCATTTCTGCAGAAGAAGAAGATTTGGTCAAAGCTGAAAGCCTCAACTATTGATCAACCAACTGAAGAAAGGAATGAAGCTTGCATTGAACTGATAAATCATCTGAAATAAGAATGACTAAAGCAAGCTACATCGTATGTTGAAAAGAAGAATGATGAGTGCAGAATGTCTAAAGCAACCAACATCTATCATATGAAGACTGCAGTATCAAAAGAAAGAAAAGAAGAATGAGCTCATCGGAAGATCATCTGGAAGAAAGCAGAATGATTGAAGAAAGTTCATCGTCTGAAGAAATGAAGAACGATGAAGAAAGATCGTCTAAAGAAAGGAAAGATGATAGAATCATAAGGAGAATCTGAACAAGAAAGCTTATACTGAAAGAAAGCCACACATCAAATCAATATACTTCCCGTTGAAGAAGAAGCCAAGAAAGCTTTGTGCAGAAATCTCAAAGAAAACTCACTTGTCTGTCACAAATGTTGTGATGAAGATAAAGGTATCGTTGTGTCACTATCAGATTGTCATATCTCTACACCAACAGATAGAAACTCAGACCTGTGCTATCTGCTCGTTGACATAATACATCTTTACGAAAAAAAGGTGTCAATCAAACAGTACTATGCTCTGACGAAAGTACACTTTGTACAGTTTGATCCAACATCTAGAATCTTTGTGATGAACAAGCTCCAACGGCTATAAAGGGAAGAACTGAAGACTTTGAAAAGTTGGCGAAGCCCTCTCAACTTTTAAGCTCACAACCGATAAAGCCCAAAAAACTCTTAGAGCTCATCATGAGAGACCCTGATGATACACTTCAATGAACAATCCTATATCATCGTCTGCTTCAACATGTGAAGTACATTTTTTAGAGTCAAATTCTCTCTACCTCTATCATGTAACTGAACATAAAGTATATGCCTAAGAGTCAAATTTGACAAACAAAATTTTATAGTTCCTAGGCTTAATTGATCTATTATCCCTCTTAGAGAAGAAGATATTTAGAGTAGAAGAAAGCAATCTTGAGAAAGATTGTTTTGGGAGAAGTCCTGTACAATACTTGTTGTAAATGAGGAGTCCTTCTAATACTTAGTAAGGAGAAGTCCTAATAATACTTGTAAGGTGGAGTCCTTCGAATACTTGTGACTGGAGAGGAATGAGCAAAAGAATACTCAACAATGCTTAGTGAGGCAGTGGCCAAAGAATATTCAGTAATCCCTAAAGAGGCAGTGGGAAAATAATACTTGTTATGCTTGGAGGCCCTGGGTTAATTATAAAAATGGACCCCTAAATTTTTTTTTGGAGAAAATTTAATGGGAACACTAAGCCAAAAAAGGCCTTTTACAGCGGTTCGGACCTTTCGCCGCTGTAAAATAGTATACAGTGGTACGAAGCGCTGTAAAAGATGGACTATTTACAACGCTTTTTTAAGGAAAAACGCTATAAAAAATATTCGAATTTTTTTGAGGGTCCCTTCTTTTTGGAAGCCCTGGGCTGTGGGCCTGCTTGCACAGGCCCAGGGCCGGCCCTGCTTGGAGGGGCAACGATACAAGAATACTCATTATGCCTGAAGAGGCATGTACAATAATACTTGTATGAAGAAGTCCTGAATACTTAAGCTTAGTGAAATCTTGACGTTGCCAAGGACTGGACATAACCCTATCGTTCTAGGGGTAAACCGGGATAAAATTGTTGTTGTGCATTGTCTACCTTCTCTGCTCTTACACTTCCGTTGCACCAAACGATACCATCAAAGATGATAAATCTTCATATCATTAAAAAACTAAGTTTTAGATGAGCACAATTCAACCCCTCCCCCCTTTCTTATGCCACTCTGTTCATCTTCAAACTTCTTTTTCACTTTACTAAAAAAACCTAACTGAGAACTAATATAGTACACTATGATTTTATATAAGGTATATAAATATCAAAATTCAAATAATGACTAATTTATAAAACGTATATACGTACAAAGGAATATCTTCATAAAATAGTAAAAAAAAATTAACTTCATAAATAAATCAACGGTAAATTTTATTGAATTCGGGTAAAATGTTATGTTTTAAAAGATTTTTGCCAATTCAATTTTGGCTTAAATACTCTGTAGGTCCCTAAAATTGTCTGCCGTACGAAAATAAGTCCCTGAAAACAAAATTTCCGATTCCGAATCCCTGAACTTTTTTTAATCAGAATAAGTCCCTACTCATGTTTCCAACATATGTGGCTCAATTTTTGCTGAGTCATTTATTTCACATGACTTTTCTATTTTTTTTAAATACACATGTTTAAGTTTATTTTTTTAATCCATGTGTATTTAAAAAAAAAACCACGTGGAATAAATGACGCAGCAAAAATTGAGCCACATAGGCTGGAAACACGAGTATGAACTTATTTTGATTAAAAAAATTTCCAGAGATTCGGAATCGGAAAAAAAATTCAAGGACTTATTTTCGTACGGCAGACAATTTCAGGGACTTCCATAGTATTTAAACTTTTTTTATTAATCAATATGAACCCTAAGAATAAAAAAGCTAAGAATTTATAATAGAGAGCTAGTTGCAAAGACAATAGCTGAAGACGATTCATGTTGATTCTTATTAGAGGTTGGAGAGGAAAAAAGAGATTAATTTAATAACAGTGAGACTCATACTGTCATACATGAAAAAATGAGAAAATAAATGATATCAAATGCATGACAGGATTTTATTCACGTATTTAAAGGTGAATTTGTTTCCCCCTTCTTGGGAAAACAATAAACACATTAATGGGAAAAGATTTGATTGTTGTTGTTAGTAGGGGTGGGAATAGGCCAGGCCGTTCGTAGGGGCCTATGGCCTAGCCTACCACAGGCCCAGGCCAGGCCAGACCAAAATGGTAAATAGGCAAGGCTTAGGCTTTTTGAAAAGCCTATTTAGTTAAAAAGGTCAGGCTCAGGCCATTCAACAAGCCTTGTAAGCCTTACAGACTAGCCTATTTAAGTAAATATGATTAGTATTTTTTTGGTAAATTGTAAATATGATAAGTATAAATATATTTTACCCTTGATGATGTCTATATATTAGAAATTTATTATAATATCTTGATATTATATACTTATTGAGATTTTTATATATTTAAGCAAATTGACTTATATAACGAGTCAAAGTTATAAGTCTTTTTAAAAATGAAGTGTGATTTTAAATTGGCTCTCCAACTCTAAGAAACCAACATAATCTCGTTTAGTTTCTTCACTACTTATTAGCTAATAATATTATAAGTCTGATCGTTGAAAGATTATTTTAGTATAATTTAACCCGTTAGCTTATAAGTTTGATAGCTTTTTACAGATAAATTTGTTAACAAACGTAAAACTGTTGTTGTGAAACGGGCCTTTAAACAGGCTACCAGGCCAAGCCAGGCTTTCGGAAGGCTCAGGCCAGGCTCGAAAAAAAGCCTTTGATAGGCCATAGGCCAGGCTCAGGCCTTAAGATTTTTAAATAGGCTAGGCCTATTTAAGCAAAGCCTACCTAGGCCCAGCCTATTCCCACCCCTAGTTGTTAGGGGTGGGAATAGGCCAGGCCGTTCGTAGGGGCCTATGGCCTAGCCTACCACAGGCCCAGGCCAGGCCAGACCAAAATGGTAAATAGGCAAGGCTTAGGCTTTTTGAAAAGCCTATTTAGTTAAAAAGGTCAGGCTCAGGCCATTCAACAAGCCTTGTAAGCCTTACAGACTAGCCTATTTAAGTAAATATGATTAGTATTTTTTTGGTAAATTGTAAATATGATAAGTATAAATATATTTTACCCTTGATGATGTCTATATATTAGAAATTTATTATAATATCTTGATATTATATACTTATTGAGATTTTTATATATTTAAGCAAATTGACTTATATAACGAGTCAAAGTTATAAGTCTTTTTAAAAATGAAGTGTGATTTTAAATTGGCTCTCCAACTCTAAGAAACCAACATAATCTCGTTTAGTTTCTTCACTACTTATTAGCTAATAATATTATAAGTCTGATCGTTGAAAGATTATTTTAGTATAATTTAACCCGTTAGCTTATAAGTTTGATAGCTTTTTACAGATAAATTTGTTAACAAACGTAAAACTGTTGTTGTGAAACGGGCCTTTAAACAGGCTACCAGGCCAAGCCAGGCTTTCGGAAGGCTCAGGCCAGGCTCGAAAAAAAGCCTTTGATAGGCCATAGGCCAGGCTCAGGCCTTAAGATTTTTAAATAGGCTAGGCCTATTTAAGCAAAGCCTACCTAGGCCCAGCCTATTCCCACCCCTAGTTGTTGTTATCAAAACATAGTTAAACGGTTAAACCAGTCAATAATAAATATTCACCTCATTCGACAACACTCCCACTCCCACCCTCCTTCATTTAAATCTTGGTTGAATTAGTCAAAATATCACATTTTAAAAATCTTTGACTTCTTGAAGATGTAACTATGTGTGAGTATACGGGGCGTGTAAATTAATTCTTAAATGTCGTGATGCTATTTCAAATAGGTAGTTGCTTTCCTTGATTGGAGTGTATGTACCCTTCTTTGAATCTCAATAGTCATCATGCTTTTCTTCTCTGAATTTGCCTATACAAAATGATGATTAAAGTTTTATGCACAAATTTTTTAATGAGTACCAAATGTAACAAAGTCTTTGAGATATAAATTTATTAATTAGGTTAAGACAAAATGGATATTTCTTCCTTCGTAGAATGAAGGTAATCCACTATTCAAAGATTGTTACAACTTCACTAGCACACCTTGCTCAGTGACTAACAAATCTAAGAACTAACAACACTGAGACAAACAAGCCTTAGTCTTCTCAAGAAATCTGACCTCATTGGTCTCTCAAGGAACTACAAACAATTTGTAGAAGGTTTAGGTTTACAATGAGTTGCTTCTAAACAAGCAGAAGTAAACACAATAAGAACAATGAAGAAATATTGCTAAGGTATTTTGCTTGAAGGTTTTCACTTGTATTGCTCAATAGTTTCTTAGCCAATTTCTTCTATCTTCAGCCTATTTATACTCCAAGGTGTAGTGTTGTATTCGTTGAAAGAATCTACTCGTTAGAGGGAAATTTTAGAAATTCCAGAACCTGCTATGGCTGAACCTCGTAGGTAAGGCGGTCAGAATAGTACACTGCTTTTGTACTATTGACAATGACATTGCCTTAGCCTAGTTGACTTCTGATCTTGGCGACGCTTCATGTTGGAACTTGTGAAACAATTGATCAAAGTCAGAAGGAAGCTTGGATCCTCTAACCTTCAGAACTTCTGCTTCTGGACCGTTCACTCTGAACATCCGGTCTTCAGAATTGGAAGTACTTTGGTCTAGAGAGCCAGCTTACTCTTGGACTTCAGAATCTTCAAGTCTCAGCTTCTGGACCGTTCACTCAGAACTTCTGGTCTTCAGAATTTCAACACTTGAATCTTCAGAGCCCATATCAGAGCTTTAATCTTCAGAACATCTGAAGCGTTTACTACCGTTCAGAAGAACGTAGTGATTGCAGAAGCGTTTCATTGATTACTCTTTGGTCTTCAACTTCTGATGTATATGCCTTGAAGTCAGAATCAGAACCTGTTTGTAAAACACTTAAAAGACAAACGTCAGAGTACAATAATTGTTCATACACAATAATAAACTTGTTATCATCAAAACATAGAGTTGTACCACATCCTGGTCTTACAATATTTAAATAACAGCTGACATTTATTCTAGTCAAAATATGCGTATATACAAGCCAAATGGGCACTTCATTCATGTAGGGTAGGGTCAGTTTAATTTTGACTGAAAATATCTGTTAAGTTAATTAGATTTTGGAACAAATTATTTTAAAATAAATTATTTGTTTTTTTTTTTACGTGAGGGTCAAGCCCAGAAAGAAACTGTAAACGAGTCGTGCTCGAGAAAGACATACCCAATCCTAGATCATGAGCTAGGTTCCCCAAGCAATCTGCCATCTAATTAGCCTCACGCCAAGTGTGAGTGAGAGGCACCACAACCCTCATTAATTAGCAAAACAACGACCCTAGAATCACTCTCCACTATAATCCTGGAATAACCTTTACTCCAAGCCAACAGTAGCATAGCGAAGATCGCCCACAACTCTGCCCATAGAACACTCTCCATACCTAGGTTCATGCTAAAACCAGTTAGCCAACGACCAGACCAGAGGCATCACAACATACCCCTCCACAGCCCGCTGCATTACCTGGCAACATAACAGACCCATTGGTGTTGCACTTTATCGTCCAAGGATTAGTGGGAGGACACAAGTGGACCTCCATCAACCTGTAACCATGGTTCGTCGACAAGGAAGACGCTTGAAGAGCCCTTCGACAATGGCCTCAATGCAGCATTCAAAATATGTTGCAGATCGAAAGTAGCACCCTGAAAAATCATATTGGCTCTCTCTTTCTAAATGGCCCATATGAGGAAGCCAAAGCTTGGAGCACCACCACTTCCGAACCTCTGCAACGCCACATCATCCATATTCTACACTATCCAAGAGCGAAACTCCCTGACAAAGAACAGTGTGATGTGCTGCGAGCTAACAAGCTGCAACCAGAGAGGTTGAACAACAACACAATCACGAAATAGGTGGAGAAGCAACTCGCTTTCATCATGACATATTGAACACCGTGAGTCAAAGGTCAAATTCGATTGCCAACGCCTCTCATTCACCCAAGCACCGTCATTTGCTTTTGTGTATGAAGCGAATTTAACTAAAATGATTTTTGGTCATGATTGATTCAAAGTTCGTAGAGTTGTGTAAGAGATTCAAAAAATAATATGAATAGCTTACGTTTCACCAATTTTCCAGTAACTTTCTAAACATGAGCTTTATTTGTAGGCTTAAATAAACTTTTGGTCCTTAAAATTGTAAAGGGAATCAAATTGAGTCCTTGGAAAATTTCTGCATCAAATTGGATCACTAGAATATATTTTTAATCAAATTAAGTCATTTTGCTCAATTTTGACCGGTCAACGGTCCGCTGGCAAGCCTAGTCAGCTGAGGATGACCACGTAGACCTTTTCACATCAATTTTAGTCCCTTGAAAAATATTTTAATCAATTTTAGCCCCTGTTCTTTCACCTTGAAAAATATTTGTTTGTTCCCTCTGATTTTCTAGGTTTTGGAAGAACAAGGTGAATATGATGAACATATAATTTTTTTAGGATTTTCAATTTATGGG
Source organism: Lotus japonicus (assembly GCF_012489685.1). Taxonomy (NCBI): domain Eukaryota; kingdom Viridiplantae; phylum Streptophyta; class Magnoliopsida; order Fabales; family Fabaceae; genus Lotus; species Lotus japonicus. Next base: position 62,356,492 of record NC_080041.1, on the reverse strand, counting down.
TTTAAGGATTTGAATTATGAAGGTAGGGAAGAAGGTGGAAGAGGAAGAAGATGAAGGTGGAAGAATAAGGACTAAAATTGATTAAAATATTTTTCAAGGGACTAAAATTGATGTGAAAAAGTCTACGTGGCTATCCTCAGCTGACTATGATTGCCACTGGACCGTTGACAATCAAAATTGAGGAAAAAGACTTAATTAGATTAAAAAAAAACAAATTTAGGGACTCAATTTGATGCGAAAAATTACAGGGACTGGGTTTGATTCCCTTTACAATTTCAAGGACTAAAAGAGTATTTAAGCCTTATATGTATGATAGTAGAAGTATTTGTACCCCTCATAAAAACTACTATTATTAATTGATTCGCTCATAATTTTTTTAAGGTTTAAAGGGTCCAAAGGCCCCTGAGATTACAAAGGGAATCAGTCCCAGGACCTAGAAATTTTTTTCATCAAATTGGGTCCCCTAATTTTTTTTTTAATTCAGTTAAGGCCAAATGTTGCCACATATCAATTTTGTCCCTGTCAACAATACCACGTGACTTTTTTTATTTATTTTTAATTAGAAAAATTAATTAAAATTTATTTTTAAATTCAAATCAGTTAAATATGCAGTTTTTTTTAATAAAATCCTAATCTGAACAATAACCTAAACTAATTAAAACTAAATAAATCTAACCTAATCTCTTTTCAAAAACAAATAAATCTAACCTAATCTGAAGAACCATGAAGAAGGAGATAAGGCAGAGAAGGAAGAAGAAGGGAGATTGAGATGGTGGGTAGGGTCCGATCGGGGTGGAGGAGAAGGGAATGGCGACGGTTGGAGGAGATGAAGGAGGGTTAGCGTGATGGTGGATAGGGTGCGCGGTGGTGGTGCGATTGGTGGATCTGGTGCGTGGTGGTGGGTGTGGTGTTTTGGGTGGGTCTGCGGTGGGTGAAGGTTCTTGGTTCTGGGTTTCGGTGGGTGAGGGTTTATGGGTTTCGGTTGGGTTGCGATGGGTGGGGTTGGATGTGGGTTGCAGCGGTGGGGGTGGGGGTTGTGAGCGGTGGGGGCAGGGGTTGCAAGCGGCGGGGGTTGGATGGGGGTTGCGGCGGTGGAAGGAAAAGGTGATGCTTGATATGACCCTAAGCTAGGGGATCCAACATGATACGTTTGTTCTGTAATTGACTTCATGTGCTAAAATAGAGCAAAATTCATAGGTGAAGAAGGATAAAATGGTTGAGTTGCAATGGGTGGGGTTGGATGTGGGTTGCAGCGGTGGGGGCAGGGGTTGCAAGCGGCGGGGGTTGGATGGATTGTGGCGGTGGAGGTCACGTTTTGGGTGGGACTGCGGTGGGTGAGGGGTAAAACCCAGACACAAAATATTAAGATTTTTGTTCAGGGATTTATTTAAGTTTAGGTTTATATTAAGATTTTATTAAGGTTTTATTTTATCAGTTGGAATTAAAAAATAAAAATTTTATAATTTTTTAATTAAAAAAAATTAAAAATGTCACATGGAAAAGCTGACTAGGATAAAAGTGAAATCTGGCGGCCTTTGTCTTTAATTGAATTAAAAAACATTTTTAGGGACCCAATTTGATGAAATAATTTTCTAGGTCATGGATTTGATTCCCTTTGTAATCTCAGGGGCCTTTGGACCCTTTAAGCCTTTTTTTAAAGCTGAAAAATTTCTGAGAGTTTTAATTTTTCTATTGACAATACTTGATTTTAGGGATAGTATAGGACCCCAAAACACATGTGATTAGAAACCTTCCCAATTCCTAATCACATGTGTTTTGGGGGTCCTATACTATCCCTAAAATCAAGTATTGTCAATAGAAAAATTAAAACTTTTGCTTCTCCCTCACAATTGATCCCTTGATTCGTTGTATTATTTATTGCCTTAACACTATCAAATTGAAAATTGTTTGATTTTAATATATTGTATTATTGTTTTACTTCCCTAATACTATCGAATTTAAAATAATTATCATAGCAGTCCAATTTCTCCCCATTTAACCAAATCCAGCTCCCATTTTAATTGTAGCCATCCAAACAAATGAGCAGTATACTTCATGTGATCATGTATTCATGTTCTCAATTTGGAGGCTTGGACAAATTTCTCTTTTCTACTGTATTATTCAACGAAGGTATGCAGAAAGTTATTGGTTAGCAAGTAGCAACTAAGCATCCGCATCATATGTGAGAGGCTGGGTGCATTTTTTGTGTTTTTGGTCAAAATTGGCTGGGTACATTGAAGATGACTAATTATTTGCAATTCATAAAGTTGGCTAGTTGTTTTACTGTCTCTTATCCCCATTGTAAACTATTTGTTGCTTTCATTTCAGAATGAGAAATGTGGTTAGTGTCGGCAATAATAATTAGTTAATAAATTAAACTATTCTTTTTCGAAAGCAAACATTCATTCATAAGATTTTTTTTTTCTTATAGGCAAATATTAGTGGTGAGTTGTTAGTAATTACAAATGCTCCTCCTCAGGTTCGAACCCTGGACCTCCATCTCCAACACCAATTTTTACCCTTAGCTCAACCAAATGAACTCAACCAAATGAGCTACCCTCCCACCCCACACTCATTCATAAGATAGATTTGAAGGGTTCAAGTTATTTTAGTTACTCCCTTAATAATTTTTTATAGAATATGAATTTAACATTGAAATGAAAGTTTCAAGTAAGTAGATAAAGTGTCAAAATTACATAAAATTTCAAAACCATTAGATACTTCATAAAAAGCTTCAATCTAGAGCTCGTTTGATACACCGTATTAGGCATGATAGTATCAGCTTATACAATACATCATGGGCTTATACATTGTTTAGTGCTCACATTGTATTGTATAAGCTTATACATCAATCTCCTCTCATACATTAAAATGATGGATTATTTAATCTACCCTATAGATGATGGATAAGGCATGATAAGAGTGCAATGTATAAACTACTTCAATATATTTAATCAACCGTCACCACAATCACCCTCCACCACCACCACCGTTGCCGGCACCACCACCACCACCGTCACTGTCGCCACCACCGTCGCCGCCACCACTACCATCGTCGACACCACCACCACCACCACTATTGTTGCCACCACAACCACCCTCCGCCACCACCACCTCCACCACCACCACCGTCGCCACCACCACCACAACACCCTCCACCACCACCGTCGCCACCACCACCGCCGCCGCCACCCCATCGTCGCCGCCACCACAACCACCCTCCACCACCGCCGCCACCACCACGCTCTAGTCATAGTTATCGCCACTACCACCACCCTCCACCATCACCACCGCCACTACTGCATCCACTACCACCACCGTTGCCGCCACCACTGCCACAATCATTGATACCTTCATACCACCACCGTCGCCGCCCCCACTCTCCACCACCACCGCCACCGTCGCCACCAACACCACCATCCACCACCACTGTCACTGCCACTAACGCCGCCGCCACCACCATCCACCACCGCTGCCCCCATCATCACATTCCAATACCACCACTACCACACCACCAGTGTTGCCACCAAATTATACAGTGTATGACCAAACGTTGTATAGTATTAAAATTTTATCAGACCTTATCCTATCAGGCCTAATACAATCATGCCTTATACTATCAGGCCTTATATTATACATCATACCAAACGGGCCCTTAATGGATAATGTACGTATTAAAATATAAGAAAATGTCGACTATACAATTAGATTTCTATGAATTTATATTTGTCTAGTACATATATATATATATATATATATTTGGTATTTAAACTCTATATATTATATTCGGTATTTAAACTCTTTTTCACATATATGTCTAGTACTCTTTGATTTTAGCCTCCTCAATCAAAATAATGGCTTAAGTTAAATAAAATGTGAATAATATATGTGCCAACTTAATGAAAATTTAAGGATATGTTTGACTCGCCTAACTGATAAGCTAGCCTGAAAGCTTAAAGTTAGCTAAAAGAGCTACTTGATTGAACAAAAAAAAGCATTTGACAAAGCTAGTTGTTAAACAAGCTGAAATTGTAAATTGACGTCATATTTGTATAATTCTTTTTATATTCAACATTATTTTATTTATAAATACCTAGCTACATGATACTAATATTAAAATAATTATCACTTTAAATATAGTAACTTAAATAAAAGTTAATGAAATAAGCTTATATTTTACTAAATTAATAAAATATTTTTTAGAATTTTATGTTGAAAATTGAATAGTAATTATTTTAAAATCAATATATGTCTAGCTCAATGTTCTTTTTTTACAGTAAGCGAATACACTGGTCAGTGGTCATATATTAGAGAATTGTTATTCAGACCCCACCACATCTATTCGTACCCTGTAAATTCGTAAAATCTAAAAAAATCCTTATAAATTTTTTTCGCTCGCACTTTGAAAGTGCGAAAGTTATAGCACTTTGAAAGTGCGACAGTTATAGCAATTTTGGAGTGCAAGCGCAACACACATATTTCTTTGTTTTTTTTCCGTTTTAAAATTTGGAAGGAATTTTGGACTGTCACTTCTTAGTTAAGGTAATAGGACCCACTCTGAGCTCAAATATGCAGTCAGAATCTCCAAATTCCTACACTTTCTAGTAATCTCATGATTTTTAAAATCATCTAACATCAGTTATGTACAAATTTACAGCAATTCGCCCTTAAAAGTGTGTTTACTTCGCACTTTATAAGTGCGTTTATTTGCAGAAAAAAATTAAAAACAACATAAACAACTCCCTACAGTTGAAAGTTTTCAAAAACGACATAAGATGGAGGTTGTGGTGGTGGTGGTGGTGGCAGCGGTGGTGGTTGTGGGTGGTGGTGGTGGTGGGTGGAAGAAAGAGAAAAGAGGTAAGGAGAGAGGACAGAGAATGTGAGATGGGGGTAGGGTTTTTTTATATTTTTTTTCATTAAAGGTATTTTAGTATTTTTGCACTTTTTTAGGAGTTTAAATAGCTGTGAGGGAGTCTGAATAACAATTCCCCACATATTATTGGGTAAGTAAGTTTCGGCCCCATGTTTTTTTATGGGTTTAATTTCTTTCTTCAGAGAAATAGTAATGCATCATCAACATCAATATTATTTTTGGTGAACACATCAATAAAAGTCACCCTTTCGCGTGAGGTTAAGTTTATACCCTAATGGCCCAATCACCCTTCTTCATTGTTTCTGGGATCCTTGGACTTGATATTTTGACATTATTTGCTAGGGAGCGCTCATGGGTTGTATTAGTTGCGGTTTAGGGTAAAATAGAATCCTATTTTTAATCAAGTTTGTTTAGTTCGAGTCATCGAGCTAGAATATAAAAAATATAAATTTTAAAACTAATTATATTGCCATGTATCATTGCTTAATATGGGTTTAAAAAAATTGTTTTATATTATATGTATAAACAAGTAAAAAAGTTACTTATTCTTTTATAATTTTATGCATAAGTGAAAACATACATGTTGATAATCACTTTTAATTAATATACTTTTAAAACTATAAAATTGTCCAACTCATTAATTTTTCGATCTAAAATATATTAATAAATTAAAATTGGACAATATATATAACATATAACACTCGATTACTCAGAAATAGAGATAGAGATTGTGTCGTGGCAAGCGACTGCCTTGAAGCAAAATAAAGAGGAAACAAATTGTTACATATAAGTATCCAGATCTCCACTGTTTCATATGCAATATTTTAGTTGGTGTGCTTGGCATGACAAAATCAATGATTCCATGATTTTTATTTTCAAATTGGTTTACGAAGTTTTGACTACAGATAATATTAAGTTGGCTTCTAATTCTTCAACGAAAATGTTGCATATACCTAAGGCTAAGGTTGAGTAGAACCAAAGTTCAGAATTTTATAATTGTGGTGACTTATAGGTAGTTATTTGGCCTAGACTTTTTGCTTTCTCTTCTTTGCATCGCCTTTATCTCAAGTGTGGTGATGGAATTTTGGGCTTCCCACGACACAACAATATTCATACTTTGTCATCTTGAACCTCATAATGGACATAGTGGTGGTATCTGGATATTGATGTTAGTAGCACGCAATTTCAGTCTACGGACCATTGATGTTCACCCTCAAGCGGTCTCAGTAGAAGTAACCCAAGGCACTTAGCGGTGGTGGTGCTCCATTATATATGGCAGACCGAATCCCTCAACGTGACAACAGTTGTGGTCACACCTTTGCAGCCTCCGCCAACGCTTGGTAGTCCCATGGTTTGTCGTGGGTGCCTATAACGAGGTGTGCTCCCCGTTGGAGGTTGTTGGAGGCGAGTACAGTAAAGTCCGTGCTACAAATATGACAGACATGATCGATGACTGCAATTTCATAGACTTGGGTGTAGTTGGTAGCAAGTTTACTTGGGAGAAACGGAAGAATGGGGTGCGAACTATTGCTAAACGCCTTGGCCGTGCACCTGGGGGATATCTCTTGGCGCCACCTCTTCCCAGAAGCTTATGTGGAGCACTTACCTTGTGTATACTCCGACCATAGTCCTCTTTTGGTTTGTTGTGATGCTGACCAGGGGGATTACCGCTCTCGACCATTCCGTTTTCAAGCTGTATGGACCACACACCCCCGCATTCGAGCCCTTGGTGCAACAAACCTGGGCGCGACCCCCAGAATCGGTGGTAGGAAAGTTAGAGATGATGAGGGCAGCGTCGATCCAATTTAGCAAGGAAACCTTTGGTCTCATTCATAGAAGGAAAAGGAAGGTCGAACAAAGATTGAATGGTGTGCAAAGAGAGCTCGAGTCGCGGCAAACTAAGTCACTTCTTCATCTTGAAAAGTCTTTACGTGAGGAGTATGAGCAAACCTTGTTGCAGGAAGAACTGTCGTGGTATTGAAAATCTAAATTTGGTGATCGCAACACCAAATTCTTCCATACTAAAACGATTGTCAGACGAAAGAGAAATAAAATCCATGGTTTGTTTGTTGGAAATAATGCATGGACCACTGATCAGGAGGCTCTGAAGGAAGAGGCACAACGTTTTTTCACTAACCTTTTTTTCGTTGATGTACAGGTTAGCAGGAATTATTTATTGGAGAATGCAACACCAACCATCTCTTTAGAGGACAGAGCTGACCTAGTTCTTCCTGTATCTATTGAGGAGGTACGCCAAGTGGTCATGGTTATGCATTATTTGAAAGCCCTAGGAGTTGATGTTTTCCAAGCTCTCTTTTACAAACAATAATGACACATCATAGGGAATGATCTTCATAAAATGGTGGCGGAAGCTTTCCGGGTGGGCAAAGTTGATCCTAGGCTCCTTGAGATATTACTTATCCTCATTCCCAAAGTTGCGGATCCTCTCCTGTTCAAGGATTTGAGACCAATCAGCTTGTGCAACATGGCTTATAAGGTCATCACGAAGGTATTGGTGAATATATTTCGCCCCTTGCTTGCGGAGTTGGTTGGCCCCTTGCAGGACAGTTTCATTCCCGGACGGGGCACCAAGGACAACATCATTCTTGCTTAGGAGGTCATGCACACTATTCACACCTACAAAAAGCGTGGGGGTCTAGTAGCATTGAAGGTGGATCTAGAAAAAAGCTTATGATAGGGTGAGTTGGGAATTCCTGAGAGCTACTTTACATGATTTTGGTTTCCCTCCCACTATTGTTAGCTTGATTATGTGGCGTATCCAGGATGCTAGTATCTCTATTCTTTGGAATGGCTCAAAGTTGCCATCGTTCACTCCCCAACGAGGGCTTCGACAAGGTGATCCACTCTTCCTTATCTTTTTGTGCTGTGTATGGAGCGTCTCGTCATTCAGATACAAAAACTAGTAGATGAGGGTGCTTGACAATCGATCAGAACCACCAAGGAAGGGATTGACATATCCCATCTCTTATTTACGGATGATGGATTGTTCTTTAGTCGGGCCAACAAGGAGCAAATTCATTTGATAGACAAAACCCGGAATGATTTTTGTGAAGTGTCTGGTATGAAAGTGAACTTGGAAAAATCACGAATGTTTTGCTCTAACAGTATTGATGATCACCTTCAACACGAGCTTTCTGATATTATAGGTATTACCCGTGCAAGTAATTTGGGTAAATACCTTGGTCTACCACTTCTCAAAGGTAGAGTCACAAAAGAGAATTTTTCTCCCATCATTGACAAGGTGAACACACGGCTGGCCTCTTGGAAACATAAGTTACTTAATAGGCCGGGAAGATTTTTCCTAGCCAAATCAGTGTTGTCTTCTCTTCCAGTGTATGCTATGCAAGCTCTCTGGCTACCCGAATCCACTTGTGATTACATCGACAAGAGTTGCCTTTGGGCTAAGGATGGACAATCTAGAGGGTGGAATCTCGTACCATGGCGTGATGTGAGTTGTCCTAAAGAGGCTGGGGGGCTAGGTTTGCGCAGCTCTAGACATAACAATGTTGCACTTCTTGGAAAGTTGGTTGAAAACCTCCTTCATGACCATGATAAGGTGTGGGTGAGGGTATTGACAGAGAAGTACTTTCCAAACAAGCTGCTCTTGAGTGGGGAATATAAACAAGGAGACTTGTATATTTGGAAAGGGGTTATCACAGAAAAGAATGAGATTAAAAAAGGATTTTGACCATTGCTAGGCGATGGGAGCTCCTCTTTTTGGTATGACGATTGGATAGGCTCCGAGAAGTCGTGTTATTGGGTTCCCTTTGTACATATTTTAGACACTTTGCTCACAGTTGCTGATATATGGAAACATGGAACTTGGTACTTTCAAGAGCTGTATACTCCTCTACTGTCCAGTATCAGAACCAAAATTTGTTTAACCTCAGTCCCCTCAAACCCGGATGGAAGCGATACACCCCAGGGGAGCCACACAATTGATGGGGTTTTTTCTTCACAATCGGCTTATGCATTCCTCGCTGGTGAAGGGACAGCGAGCCACAGTCCCTGTTGGAAGCAAATTTGGCGTACCAAGGTACCTGAGCGGATCAGATTCTTTCTCTAGCAGATAGCGAGGGAAGTAATACATACGAACTCCAAACAGAGGCACAACCATCTCGCGGTGTCCTCGGTCTGTCCGCGGTGTGATGCTGATGTTGAGGACGTGAACCGCCTCTTCAGATGTTGTGCTGAGTCACAACAACTATGGCAGTTATTTCGCCATAGTCTTCCCTCCCTGGCCAACCACGAGCCCTTCCAAGTCTGGTTTCGCTGATTGCTAGCAGGGACAATGTATCGGTTGTGGCAGTTCTGTGGTGGAGCTGGAGGTGGAGAAACAATCGTGTATTTGGAGATAATCATTGACACATCAGTTATGTTTCACGGCAAGTCATGGAAGATATCAGGAGTTGGCAACGTTGGGCTGGCGTAGGTGATTCATTATCTCTTCGCAAGTCTCGCAGAGACCGGAGGGCTCAGCGTGCATCACAATAGATGGGAGTTGGAATCCGTAGACCATGCAAATGGGGTGTAGCGCCATTAGGATTGATGCAGTAGACCGGTGGTTGTCTAGTGCTTCGGAAAGCCACGACGCTAGTTTGGCGTTTATGGCAGAGCTCCTTGTGGTTGAGCTTGGCTTACAAATTGGCTGGGACCTTGGGTTGCGACAGGTTATTTGTTGTACAAATTGTGCTGTTGTACGAGATGTTCTCCAAGGGGATACCAATGTTGACCATTATTGGGCTCGTGATGTTATCCGTCGCGTTAGGAGTGTGCTTAGTCGAGATTAGAGGGTGACTTTTCGCTTAATACCCCGCGAAAAGAATTCTACAGCGGGTTCTTTGGCGCAGCAGGCTGCTCGGGATGCTTGCCCCAGGCGTTTCTGGAGACAACTTCCCGCTGATTTAATTGCTCTGCAAGTGCAGGATGCTATAACGTAGTTGTTCTTTATTTTCCTTTATGTAAAAAAAAAAAATCATATTAGACCACCATTTACAATATGGTCCAAAATCAATAAAGCTAAAGCTGGATATGCACCATTTACAATTTGGTCCAAAATCAATATAAGCTAAAGCTGGATATATTTTAGAATAAGGTGGTGTTCTACTTCTAAATGAAAAATCAGCAACAACAAAATAAACTAACAGAAAATATATGCCATGAGCTTAACAGCAGAAATTTAAGGGTGAGGACTGAAACAAAAAATTATTATAGACGTCGGGAACAAAACAATAAAACATAGATGATAGGAACTAAAACCAAATTTCAGTGTCAAATCGAGGACTAAACTTATTTAAGCCGAGTATAAATATCAATGAGACTAAATCGGTGTCTATTGACTATTATTGAGTTATAAGATCCTAATTTCGTATTCCACAGATACAACAACTACCGCAACGACGATAACAACAAAAGTCTTATCCTACTAATTGACACATAGTCAAGATATCAGCTAGTTTTACATTTACCGGCTATAAAATCTGAATGACATTACTTAATCCAGATATAAAAAACATAAATTGCCCTCTCATGAGATGCACATGGATGTTTGGATGTGTGTTCGATACACACTCCAAAGCACGTTAGGGGAGAAGATCCACATTGTAGCTTCTATGCTAACGTGATTTTGAGGTCGAACATGAATTCTAAACTTGCAACCAAACATGCTCTAACATCCTAAGTTTAAAGGGGGGAATATTGGGTCATGCGACGTTTTATAATTGATTCTATGCATCCCAATGATAAGATTCAACATCAACATGATCATGGAAATACAACCCTGCCTGAACAAGTTGAATAAAATCTGAATGACATTACTTACTAGCTGGTGATTGAATTATATGCCCTTCAGATGATGCTTCGTTAACCAGTAGATACTCATTCATAACATTGAGATTCAGGAGAAGAAAAACAATTTTAGCAGATAAGTTTTTGGTAATGTCTCACACTGCCGAGAATCAATTGGAAGTTATTACAAATCCTGCACTTAGGTTTCTAAAAAGGTAAATGTCTTCAATCCAATATAATGATATATATCACATGACTAGATCCTGCAATGGAATCATTTTCTAAGCTTCTCCTTCATCCTCTCAACAGCAGCCCTAAGAGTTTCCTCATCCTTGCAGAAAGTAAATCTGACCAGATTCTTTCCCTCTTCTGGATTCAAGTAAAACACACTAGTCGGGATCGCTGCCACTCCCACCTCCTTAATAAGATATTCACAGAATGCAACATCATTTTCATGTCCAAAAGGGGTGTGATCTACAACCACAAAGTAAGTTCCACTGGATGGGAACACCTTGAAGCCAACAGCATTCAATCCTTCCACCAAAATAGCTCTTTTCGCCAGATAATCCCTCTTTAGATCAACAAAGTAAGAATCCGGTGCTCGAAGAGCCACCGCAGCAGCCCATTGGTTAGCATTGGAGGTTGCGAATGTGAGAAAAGCATGCGCTTGCCGCACTCCCCATGTTAAGTGTGGTGGTGCTATTGCCCACCCGATCTTCCACCCTGTCAAGGAGAATGTCTTCCCCAAGGAGTTCATTGTCACTGTCCTTTCAAACATTCCAGGCAAAGAAGCCAACGAAATGTGCTCCATATCAAATGCCAATTTATCATAAACTTCATCAGTGAAAACCAGAACATCATTCTCAATACAAAGAGATGCAATGGTATTGAGTTCCTCTCTAGTGAACATCTTTCCAGTAGGGTTGTGAGGGGTATTTAAAAGAATGGCACGGGTGTTCTTTGAGATAGTGGATCTCAACTCTTCAATCGGGACAGCAAAATCCGGAGGGCGCAGAGTGATGCTTTTTACTTTAGCACCAGCCATGGATAAAGTTGCTTCATAAGAATCATAAAAAGGAGCAAATAGGATAACCTCATCACCAGGATTTATTAATCCTAACATGGTTGCAGCTATTGCTTCTGTGCATCCAGATGTAACAGTAACTTCCTTTTCAGGGTCTACATCTAGTCCAGTATCTTTCTTAAATCTCTCAGCAATGGCAATGTTCAGGTCAGGAACTCCATAACCCCTGGCATACTGATTTTTCCCGTCCCTGATTGCCTGAATAGCAGCTTCCTTTACAAATTCTGGCCCATCAAAGTTGGGGAAGCCCTGACCAAGGTTTATGGCTCCATGTTTGACAGCAAGCGTGCTTATTTGGGTGAAGATTGTTGTTTTGAACTTCTCCAAGCGCTTTGCAACCTAACAAACAAATGGCAATCAGCAAGGATAAATGCAAATACATGGCTCAACTATGTACTAAGAATTTCAATTTTATTCAATGCAGATACCAGGTACAATACAAATAGAACTAAAATCCTTCCTGTAAAAAACCTTCCCCTGTCTACTAGGCTAGGTATGATCACTGACACTGGTATGGACTTGCAAGCAAGACAGGACAGCATCCTCAAATAAACTAAATTGTTGCAAATACACCCTTCACAAAGACAGCATGTAATTCAAAAGAATATGAATATGCATGAAATACAAGGGTAATTTATGGTCTGTGAATGTCCAATCCCATGTTATTATAGGGCATATCAGGTGAGAAATTGAGAGCTAAGGTCAAATATTAATTTACTTAAAACTAATTCTTCATCCATTCATATATATATATATGATCAATTCTCCTCTGGTGCCCTTACCTGGATGCTCCATGGTCAAGCACACAGTATCATGATGCAAGTACAAAATAATAGTAGCTATTTAGTCAACTATAAGGCTAACATAAACCTAGGGTTTTAAATCGCGGTCCACAGCTGCAATTGATTCCGCAGTGTAGAGGGTTTTTAGCCCCCCGCAACAGCATCACAATTGCAATTGCAGCCACATCAACCCACATTTGTCCACAGTTCCACAACATTACCACATCCGCGAGCACAATTTAAAACCCTGGACAAACAGATACTATGTGCCCGTGAACACTGACAGATACTATGTCCCTAGTGTATTAGATAAACTAATGAAAGCTAAAATATTTAACTGGAGTGAATCAATTTCACATTGACAAAGGGAAAAACGATACTATATGTGTAATTTACGGATCAGGGAAAATGAAAGAAAGTGTAATTTGATTTGAAGGATCTAAAAATGGGGAACAAGAGAAGAGTGTGGAACCTGCACAGGATGATGCGTCTTCTGGGCAGTGGTGTCATTCTGGGTGGAAACAGTGGTGGACATGGTGGCTGCAATCGAAGATGGGAACTTTGGGGTTGGAAGATTAGAGGGTGTGATGAAATGATTTGTAAAGTTTAATGATAGTAGTAGTTTGGAGGAAGGCATGAATCTCGACCCCAAATGAGGGCAGGTGCAGGTTCTGTAGACCTGCATAGATATGGAATTTGATTCTTTCTGACCAAACTAAATGCCCACTGCTCAATAACGGCCCGAGACTGAGACTGTGGGAGTGTGTGACATATAGTCATATATATTTTATTTTATTTTATTGTTTAATACTTCATCCGTTCATATTTAACTGTCAATTTTAAAGAATTTTTTTTTCCTATTTAACCGTCTACTTAGCATTTCAAAAGAGTATTAAATGATGTTTTTACAACAAATTCCCTTGTCAGTACAATAAATGAGGAGATATAACATTAACTTTAAAGGGTAAAATAGAAAAATAACCCTCACTTTTTCTAAAAATCAACAAAATTAATCACACCCTTAATATATGTGGCTCCACTCAAAGTTGACAGTTAAATAGGAACGGAGGGAGTAACATTTTTGGTCTCTCACTTCTCACAATTTGACAGTTATGACCCCTCATGAAATTTATTAGCCTATGACATCCCACATGTATACTAATTGTTGCAGTTTTGGTTTTCCATTAACTTCCATCAAAATTTTGACGGTTTTTAATTAAAAAACTAGAAACCATATAATTGTTAATTAGAAAAAATAAAACTATTATTCAAGTCTTAATTTTAATTGATTTTTTAATTAAAAAATGTTAAATATTGGATGAAAGTTGACAAAAAATCAAAACTGCGACCGTTAGTAAACGTGGGAGACATTGTAGGCTAATAAATTCCTTGAGGAACCATAACTGTCAAATCGTGATAAGTGAGGGACAAAAAAATGCTATTAAGCCTATTTTCTTACTAGTGTGTTTACCGGTGCTTTATACGCGGGTTTTGCTCTTTGGTTTCTATTTAGTATATTGTATGGTGTAAAGTTTGATAGTATAAATCCTGATAGTATTAGGTCTGATAAAAATTCAATATTATACAACGTTTGGCCACACACTGTATAATTTATCATTTCGTTATATAATTATATATTTCGTGAAATATTAAATAATGATAGATAGTATAAAAATGATGATGAGGTTCGTGGGTGGTGATGGTTGGTGATGCTTGGTGGTTGTGGTGGTCGTGGTGGTGGTGGTGGAAGCGACATTAGTAGTAGTGGTGGCAATGACGATAGTGATGGAAGGTGGTGGTTGGGCGGTGGCGATTTAGATATGAAGTGGCCTAGGGATGATTCAATGATACAACTCAACACTAAGCCGATGTTTTTGGAATCCTGTGTCTTAGGTAATGGAGTGGTAAGGCCATGAGAGGTTGCATCATCCCGACTGAAAGCTAAAATGGTAATCATTGCTTGATAAAGACGTTCTGAAGATAATGGAAAAATGTAACCAATGGGCCTAACATACATGAGTATATGGATGGGTTTCAATTACTTCTTCTAGATAGAAAGGTAACTGTACAATGATGGTGGCATGCATTGCATCCTCATAAATTAATATCTGTTATTATTTGAGTGTGCTATCTTTGCAAGTTTGAGATATGAAACATGAGTGTTGATTGAATATGATGTATTCACATGATTTATGTCTTGATGATTTATATGGATGTCTGTGCTTTTGTTGTATTGTGGCTCACCCTTGCACCTTGTTTTTAGACCTTGACAGGGAATCGAGGGATGGGCAGATATCTCGTGGAGAGCATTACCACTGACTTCATCACATCCATGGGCTGGTTTGTTGACCCAGCCACTGGCATATGTACTTATACTGAGATGTCTACTCTCTATCATTGTCGTTCGGAATTCCGAGACCTTAGTTACCTTGTATCTTTCCCTAGAGCTTTCACTTTCAACATATCACCTCTTTATCTTGTACCATATTATTATGTCGATGCGGAACTTGATATTCCACCTGCACCTCGTGTTAACTCATTTGTACCTGACCCCACCACTGAGCCAGATATTCCAGTAGATGTACCTGTAGCAAAAGGTGATTTAGAGTTCTTGCAGGGTGGAACCATGCAGTACCAGACACAAGATAGATCTTCCCCCACTTTATAATGACTTCACATAATGAGGTTCCCAATCCCAGTAGGAATGATGGTGATGCTCGAGCATATGAGACTAAGTTTAGTCCCGCGGAGACTTCCACACAAATACGGGTTCCTGTAACCCGGGATCCCTTTTCTAGCGAGACTGAGTTTGATTAGGCTCTGCTGGGGTGGAGATGGTGTTGTTAGAAATTGATATTAGTGGCGTTATTTGTGTATTATACCTTTTTTTTTTGGAAACCAAAAATATATATAAATAAGGAAGTAATGGAAAAAAACCCCAATTACTTCAGGTCCAGTACAAAGATAATACAAACAACAAAAACACAAAGAAAAACAATACAATAAAGCACTAAAAAAAGCAAAGAAATTACAACTGACAGAATAAAATAAGGAAAAACACTGAACACAAAAAAACGGACTTGCAACAGCTTCACAATAATCACCACACAGCCAGGGAAGAAATTAAGGCTTGCTTTTCTACAATCAGCTTTCGCTAACTACCACAAAACTCATGAGAGAAAAAACAAACAGCCATCATGGCTACTCCAGCAGAGTTCAAAAAGCCACAACACTTTTAAAGTTCAGAGAAAAACCACAAAGCATCAGGTCTCCCCCATCCCGGGGATCATCCCAAAATAAAATATTCCTGCCATTCCCAACTCCACAAACGCTGCCCTCTTTCAAACCACGAGAGAGAACTGAATCCTGTTGTAGCACTTTGACCAAATCTTGCATGATTGGTGACCATCTTCTCGCTTGATTGAATACTGTGTGCAATAGCATCCTTCTAACATCTAAGCCATACTTTCTATACATTACCTTTCTCCATAAGCTCTCCGTTTCCGCCCCATATCTCCAAGCTCATTTCAATAGCAAAGCATTATTTTTTTCAACTGATGAAACCAAGGACATGACTTATATGTTATGTGTGACTATCTTGATCATATATTTGACTGTGTTTATGACTAAGTTATGGATTGATCATATCTTTGACTGTGCTTATGACTATGTTATGGATGACTGTACCAGTTGACGACTCTATGACTTAGGTAGTTTGAGCATGTCTTTCTCAATACATTATTTATGTATAATTATCTTGTGCTTGTAATATATTCGTGATGGTTAGTGTGTTAAATGTATGATTTTCCATTACATTTCTGTTTCGTATTCATTAGTAAATAAATATGAGGAAGGATAAACAAAAAGAAAGAACGAGTCGAATCGACTAGAGTGAGTATACATAAGATAATCAAAATGAGAAGAGAGAATGAATGTAAGTGTATATAAAAATTAGTAAGGAGAATTGCAAGGAGTAAAACTAATTGCAGTAGTTAAGTCAACGTGGGACCTTCTTAATGGAGGTGTTAGGAAGGTGACTTACATTCTCAACGACACCATAGCAAGGAGCATCCCCCTGTAGCTTGGCTGCTGAAGGAGAGAAAACACTAGGAGAGCCCACCATGGGTATCGTTGAAATTGCATTAAAAATGTCCAACCAATTTATTTTTTCAAATAATATATATTTACATTCTTTTTAATCTATAAATATGTATTATGTTACTATATTATTTTCTTTATTAAGAAATTAAATAGATAATACAAATGATGAATTATTATTTTTTGAATGAACAAATGATGAATTAGGTAATGAATAGAATGACATTAAAGTCTTATTCATCAAATTAATTTATTCATATTATCTACTTTTTTTTTACATCAACTAGGAAATACTTTTTTGGTACGAATTATATTTCACACCTATTTTACAGCTTCTTATGTCATTCTTTTTCCACCATCAAGTTTGTCACATTTTATCTTTTTATTTTTTGTTCTCTTTTTACCTCTGAACACATGACTAATATGAAAGACTTTAAAAAGTGATTTTGTTTTACTTAATCTAGAAAATAATACATTTGTTTCATATTAACTGTCTAGAAAGAAAAGTAATGCACATATTAAGAAATGCAATTGATTTTTTTAAATTTCAAAAAAGTATTTTTGTTCACATATTTTACTTTTTAAAATATATTTTAATCTCTCACTTTTTCTTTTAAAAATGACATTATTTGAAAGAAAAAAAAACTAATTAAGACTCTCTTTAAAGTCTAAGTGGATAGATATATAGAAATAAAATTTATTTATCTAAGTAGTATATTATCTCGTAAAAGTGTCTTATAATTGATTATCAAAATTATCCCAATTAAATTGGTAACCAACAAAATATATTAATAAGTATTAAGTGATTTTTTTATCATGCCATTAATTGTCCTTTGGATTATTGTCTTATAAAAGAAGGCTCATTCGATAGAAGAGTGTACAAGTTTTCGCTTCAGCTTTGACAATCAATATGTCACCTTCCGCCTTTATTTTATCCCTAATCTCCCTAATTTCTGCAGCGAGAAGTTGAGGTCCTATCCTAATTGAATATCATTTTCACACCCAAATTGATTTTCTTTTTTTGAGAGGATGTTTGGTTAAGCCACAGATGGACCCATTATTGTTTTTTGGGTAAAGTTGTAAAATATAAATTTCTGAATTTTGGGGCTGTAAATTGTGTTTGAACCATCAACCAAAATGCCCCATGAGAAGAGTGATGGGGTTATATCAACAGTTATTCCTCTCATTGAATTATAGTTGAAAATATGTTTTTAAATTTTTTTATTTCATTTAGAGGGATATGGCTTACCTGAAAAAGATCGTAAAGCTCTGCTCATTTTCATAACTTGATTGAAAAGTATGTGTATGTTATTTCAGTTCAGCTACTTATATATTTCTCTTTGGGTCGCTTACAGGGTTTAATTTGGCACATCCCTTTATACGCAAGAAAGGCATAAATTTGAGGTAATTATACTCAACTAAATATACATATACTTTTTATGATTTGTTGATAATCAACTTGTTTTGATTCAATGTGTCTTTTTATGTTAAATTTGTCTTGTAAGTCATCCTCTTATAGTCGCTCCATGGAACTATATTCAAAAATGAACCTCAGCTAATTGAAATATCTTAGAGTGATGTTGTGTGATGTAACACCCTCTAAACCCCGGTAATTACTAAAGCTCAAATCAGAGTTAAATGCATAACACAGAGGGCGTCACATTTAATTCTCCAGAAGATAAATCAAAACACGTGTCATGCTCATAATAAATATATAAATTTCCAACTTTAATGTCATAACATCATATGCATAGCACAACGGATTTATTTCAGCTTCAAAATAAAACATAATCCAAAAATAAATGAAGAGAGTTCACAAAATAACTCTTAACATCAAGGTACAAACTAAGCGGTTCCCCAGTGTTACATAATATAACATGACTCCCATCACTAAAAGCATATCTGAAAGACTAGCTCCTCTAACTAACCCTCGTGAGAAGCTCCACTATCCTCTGTACCTGAGCGATGTTGCATAGAACATCATTCCAACAGAAGGGTGAGAACTCATATCATATGGATAAGCATAATAATAAATAATGTAAGAGCTTATCTATGTTCCACATAAATTCTTCACACTTCACTAACAAATAATAAATTATGTAATTTAATATAATCAATCAATCTCACAGTTATGACAATATTCCATAATTCATAGCATCAAGTAAGCAAATATTATTGTCTCCAATTACCACAACATCAATCTCAAAAAAATATCACAGTTATCATTAATTAGCATCAACAACTCCCTAACACATATGACTCAAGTGAGACCCGTGCAAATGCCTTTGGTACCAAAGTTGTTATCCTTAGCGGTATCACCGCGTCCACTCCAGACATATAACCACCAATAAAGCCCTCGCTCTAGGCTTCAAAACCACTCTAGTTTTGTGACAAGTCACTAGTCTCCACGCGAACAAGCAAACATTGCCTCTTGACAACTATGCAGTGTATTGTGCACAACTCAACTAACATATGCATATTCAGACCATCTCAAAGTCCTAATTATTTTAGCATATTCATCACCAGTTGCACAAAACATTTATTACATGTAATCAATTATACAACTTGCAGTCACAGTAACTTAGCAACTCAACACATAACATCAATTCAGAAAAATAACACCAAAATAATAAACTATTAAACATATATAAATCAAATATAATTCACATTTAACAGGTTCTGAAATTAATTATACAAAACTGGATTTTCTCCCAATTTTTCAAAAACTCGCGACATGCTCATGCTCGCCATCTCGCGACATCTCCCTGCGCAACTCGCCATGGGCACGCGCACCTCAAACTCTCCTACACTAATCCTTTCCTACGTATAATTCACTAACTAACCTAACCCAAACCCAAATTAAATCCCAAAATTAACCTAACGATTAATCATGTTTTTATCATCCTCACTTTTGAATCCTTTCATTCCATCACCACTGTTGATGCTACAGGCCACTACCTTCATTGGGTGATGCCACCATTTGGCTTAGATCTTGTCTAACTTTCTCTCCAAAGATTTGATATGTGCATCTATAAAGGGTATTTAATTTCGTTAAATTAAAAATTGTTTTGTCTTCAAGTGTACAATTATCTAGAGTATTAAAGCATGTTACGAGAGACCTGCACTTAACATGGTTTCATCTTAATGGATTTGGGTCGAATTAATGGTGCATCAGGCAGAGGAAACAACGACAAGAACAGAGGAAATTTTTTGACAATCAATCCTCATGACCCCTTGTTCGTCATGCATAACAAGGAACCTCTACGCATTCAACCCCTTGTTCACAATCAATACTCATAGCTAGTGTTGTGAATAATATATATATAAATCAAAAGTTTGCAATTCAACCCATAAAGAACGACGAGAAAAACATCTGGTGATTAAACATATCTAATCTCCAAAATAAAACCCAAAACATGTTTTTCAAGCAAGGTTCTAGGGTTCTTAAATCATGCTTCCTGTCATTACCCACTATCATACTAATCCATAGAACATGAATCCAAATTCTTACCTCTTGAAGATCAAATTCTAGGTTTTTCTTCTTTTTTCTCCCCTTCTCTCTTTCACGCTTCTTTTCTTCTGCTCTGCTAACTTCTCCAATTCTCTAATTCTGATTTCTCCCTTTCTAATTCACTCATAACCCTTAAATAGTCTTACAATGGGCCCCACTCCTAACTACTAACTTAATTATATAATAAAATCATATATTTATCAAATTATCAGATAACATACAAATAATTAAACTAAAATAATAAATAATTTATTAATAGAAAAATATGGGGTGTTACATGTGGTGTGGATGTTGAAGCACCATTAAGTAGCGCTACCTAGGATTTTTTTTTTCATCTAAAGGAGATGCCTTTATTTTGTTTTAAAGAAAAAAAGTAAATAAACCATTTTAAAAAGTCGTAACTGCATGTTTGGCTGCATAGTAGAAAATTATGGTGAAGCTAAAATCATGGAAGACGACCCTAAAAGTCAAGGAAAGTTGCTTCTTCCCCCTTGATTTTTAATATTGTCCAAACATACAACATATATAAGAGAAGTTTACAAAATGTGAACTACTGATGAACTGCTTGTTGTAACACATGTTTAGAAACCTGGGGGGGGGGGGGGGTTTAGACATTAAATTTTGGGAAACATGTACTATTTGAATTTTAGCAAAAGTATAAATTTTGTATATTTTTTAGGCGAGTCTTATGTAAAAGTCAACTTATTCAGTATATCTTTTTTAAAATTAACTCTTGCCCAATTAATAAATTTGATATGTACCTCATTTATTTATCTGTGCGACTATTGATATAAACGTAACGTATTGTGGGCCCTAGAATATTAAATGCAACAATACATTACTTTAACTTATTCAATATATTTTAAAAAATTTCTTTTAGTCATTAATACACGTGATATGTACCTCATTTACTTATCTATGCCAATTTCCATATAAACTTATTATGGGCCTTAGAACATTGAATGCAGAATTAAAATTTTTTGGGTTACAAGAATAAAATACACGACAATAAATTACATGAATTTATTCAATAATTTTTTTAAAAATTTTCTTTGGTGATTGAATAAACTTGATTTGTACCTCATTTATTTATCTATGCGACTTTCCATATAAAAACATTGTAGGCCATAGAATATTAAATGCAACAATAAATTACCTTATTATGTGTACTCCACAATATTAGGTTGGATTTTATTTTTAATAAATTTATATTACAATAACTTATTAAACAGTACAATATTTGGCACAATGATGATTTAAACTTTTTGTTAGTTTTACATTATTAACATGTAGTTGAGTCCATCCATTTTTGTTTTATTTTGTGCGGGACTCTGGTTGTACTTCCAGTAAAGAAATGTGTGCCTAGGTGATTGGTTGCATATTTATTTTTAATTCAGATTTCCCAAATCATTCAAAGCAATGGCGCACCATGGAATGCAAAAGTTCTTTGGTACAAATTCTCAAAACTCTTTGTTGCCTGCCCTTCCCATTCCTAGGTATCTAGTATTTCATTTCCTAAAATTTCTTTCATTAAAATATACTTTTGTTCCATCATATAAATGATTTCTTCGCTTAAAAACTTCCCATTCCTAGGTATCTAGTATTTCATTTCCTAAAATTTCTTTCATTAAAATATACTTTTGTTCCATCATATAAATGATTTCTTCGCTTAAAAAATCTGCATAAAGTTCCAATCGTGCTATTGTTTTTTGTTTTAGGTCAGAACCAAACTTAGATCTTCAACAAGGTTTTTTATCAATGCCACAAAATCCTACTATTCATCAATATGGTTATGGACCTATGCTGCTTGAGCAAGCATCTTCTTCTGTGTACTCACTTGCTCTAACTTATTTTATGGTTTAGTTGATTATCTAATTGAGCTATTGAGACTGAGGGGGTGTAATTAAATGTTATTAATATAGGTCTCCAAGTTACTTTAATCATGCTCAAGAATCCGGCCCAGTGGCGATCACAGAAAATTTCTTTGGCTTCACTACTCCAATGTCTCCTACATACGTATGAAATTATTGATTTCAAATTTACTGCTTTATGGTTCATTGTGTTTTTCTTTTAAAAAGACCAAAGACTTCATTGATACCAAAAATGAAGCATAAGGGGTGCTTCAACCCAACCCAAAACAAAAGACTTGTCTCAAAGAAACACGTGCAAATAATAAGCATAGTAGCCTTCAAATTAAATCCCCTCTAAAAAAATAACTTAATAGTCTTAAATCCCCTGTCATACCCCACTTAACCATGAGAATTGAAAAAGAAAGTGATACAATTACAAAGGTCCTATCAACAAACCTGAAGAAACAGCTAAAATCCTACCTTCCTTGTCAAGATTGGCCACCAACTTAATCAATCAAAGGTTTGGAGAAGGCCCTTAAGCAATAACCCGAGTCCACCTCCTATTCATAGAAAGAAGCTTTGAAGCTTTGGACTTTAGCCTTTAGCCACACCTAGGACCTTACTTTGATCAAATCCAAAGCTTGTTCTGCATTAGGGTTCAACCATTGAAAAAAATTAAATTTCTAAGCATCCAAAGCCTGTTTTTATCATCCTCACTTTTGAATCCTTTAATTCCATCACCACTATTGATGCTACGGGCCACTACCTTCATTAGGTGATGCCACCATCTGGCTTAGATCTTGTCTAACGTTCTCTCCAAAGATTTGATATGTGCATCTATAAAGGGTATTTAATTTCGTTAAATTAAAAATTGTTTTGTCTTCAAGTGTACAATTATCTAGAGTATTAAAGCATGTTACGAGAGACCTGCACTTAACATGGTTTCATCTTAATGGATTTGGGTCGAATTAATGGTGCATCAGGCAGAGGAAACAACGCCAAGAACAGAGGAAATTTTTTGACAATTAATACTCATGGCCCCTTGTTCGTCATGCATAACAAGGAACCTCTATGCATTCAGCCCCTTGTTCACAATCAATACTCATAGCTAGTGTTGTGAATAATATATATAAATCAAAAGTTTGCAATTCAACCCATAAAGAACGACGAGCAAAACATCTGGTGATTAAACATATCTAATCTCCAAAATAAAACCCAAAATATGTTTTTCAAGCAAGGTTCTAGGGTTTTAAATCATGCTTCCTGTCATTACCCACTATCATACTAATCCATAAAACATGAATCCAAACCTTTACCTCTTGAAGATCAAATTCTAGGTTTTTCTTCTTTTTTCTCCCCTTCTCTTTTTCACGCTTATTTTCTTCTGCTCTGCTAACTTCTCCAATTCTCAAATTCTGATTTCTCCCTTTCTAATTCACTCTTAACCCTTAAATAGTCTTACAATGGGCCCCACTCCCAACTACTCACTTTATTATCTAATAAAATCATATATTTATCAAATTATCATATAACATACTAATAATTAAACTAAAATAATAAATAATTTATTAATAGAAAAATATGGGGTGTTACAACTCTCCCCCAATTAAGGATTTTCGCCCTCGAAAATTACCTTAAACGAACAACTCAGGGTAGGACTCCTTCATCTGACTCTCAAGCTCCAAAGTGGCATTTCCACCTACTGGTCCTCCCCAAGTAACCTTCACCAAGGCAATCTCCTTGCCACGAAGCTGCTTCACTCCTCTATCCTCTACCCGCATAGGTGATGTCTCCACAGTCAAGCTATGTCTTACTTGTACATCATCTACTTGGATCACATGAGACGGATCTGCAATGTATCTCCTCAACTGAGACACATGGAATATGTCATGGAGATTAGCAAGTGACGGTGGCAAAGCAATCCGATAAGCCACTGCACCTACTATCTCTAAAATCTGATAAGGACCAATGAAACGCGGCGTCAACTTCCATGACTTCAATGCTCGTCCAACACCCGTTACTGGAGTAACTCTAAGAAATACATGATCTCCCTTCTCAAATTCGAGTTCCTTCCTCCTCATATCATGGTAACTTTTCTGACGACTCTGAGAAGCCCTCATCATCTTCTGAATCATCTTAATCTTATCAGTGGTCTGCTGAACTATCTCCGGTCCTACAACCACATTCTCTCCAGATTCACACCAACATATAGGCATCTTACATCTCCTACCATACAAAGCTTCAAATGGTGCCATCCTAATACTAGAATGGAAACTATTGTTATAAGTAAATTCAATCAAAGGCAAGAAATTATCCCAAGCATCTCCTTGTTCTAACACACAAGCTCTCAAAAGATCTACCAGTAACTAAATTGTCCTCTCCGTCTGACCATCTGTTTGCGGATGGTAAGCAGAACTCATACGCAATTTCGTACCTAAAGAACTTTGCAATCCTTCCCAGAATCTAGAGGTAAACCTCGGATCTCGGTCCGACACAATACTAGATGGAATACCAAGAAAACCGACAATCTTCTCAATGTACAACTTTGCCAACTTCTCCATTGGATAATCCATCCTTATAGGAATAAAGTGGGCAGATTTCATCAACCTATCCACAACCACCCAAACAGCATCACAATTACTCGGTGTCCTAGGAAAACCAGACACAAAATCCATGGAAATACTATCCCACTTCCATTCAGGAATGGATAGCGATTGCATCAAACCAGACGACTTCTGATGCTCAATTTTCGACTTCTGACAAGTCAAATAAGAATACACAAACTCCACAATTTCTTTCTTCATTCCCGGCCACCAAAATAATTTTCTCTAATCTTGATACATTTTCGTAGCTCCAGGATGAGTACTGAGTCCACTACGATGCCCCTCCTCAAGAATCCTCTTCCTCAAATCAGATACAGCCGGAACACAAACCCTGTCATGACATCTCATGATACCATTTTCATCGATCCTAAAATCACCACCTCGCCCTTGATTGATCAAAGTCAATCGATCCACCAAACTCAAATCAGATTGTTGACCCTCTCGAATCTCATCAAGAATGCCACTAGTAAGCTTCAACATACCAAGCTTCACCCCATTAGAAGTCTCTTCACAAACTAAACTCAATTCTCTAAATTGCTCGAGTAACTCCATCTCTCGCACCATCAACATCGACATATGTAGAGACTTTCTACTCAATGCATCAGCTACCACATTCGCTTTACCCGGATGGTAATTCAAACTAAAATCATAATCCTTCAAGAACTCTAGCCATCTTCTCTGCCTCATGTTCAACTCTTTTTGATCAAATAGATACTTCAAACTCTTGTGATCACTAAACACCTCAAATCTTGATCCGAACAAATAATGCCTCTAGAGTTTTAAAACAAACACCACAGCAGCTAACTCCAGATAGTGAGTCAGATAATTCCTCTCGTGTACTTTAAGTTGCCTTGAAGCATAAGCGACAACTTGTTGATTCTGCATTAACACACCACCTAAACCCATCAAAGAAGCATCACAATACACTTCGAACGGTTCCACCGGTTTAGGCAAAATCAAAACAGGAGCGGTTGTCAACCTTCTCTTCAACTCTCAGAAACTAGTTTCACACTCCGCGGTCCAAACAAAAGCTTGACCCTTCCTAGTCAACTGCGTCATTGGCAAAGCTAACTTGGAAAAGCCTTCAATAAATTTCCGGTAATAGCCTGCTAAACCCAGAAAACTTCGGATCTCAGAGACAGACTTCAGAGCTTCCCACTGCGGCACGACCTCAACCTTCGACGGATCAACAACAATACCTTCACTCGATATCACATGGCCAAGGAAACTTAGTTCTCTCAACCAAAACTTACACTTAGAAAGTTTAGCATACAACTGTTTCTCCTTCAACACAGACATCACAATTCGCAGATGCTCAGCATGATCTTCTTCACTCTTGGAATAAATCAAAATATCATCAATGAAAACAACAACGAACTTATCCAAGTAATGATGGAAAATTTTGTTCATGTATTCCATAAATACACCAGGAGCATTAGTCACTCCGAATGGCATTACAGAATACTCATAGTGACCATATCTGGTTCTAAAAGCAGTTTTCTGAATATCTTCAGGCTTCACACAAATTTGATGATACCCATACCTCAAATCTATCTTACTAAACACACTTGCACCAACCAACTGATCCATCAAATCGTCGATTCTTGGAAGTGGATACTTATTCTTGATAGTCACTTTATTCAGCTGTCTATAATGCACACATAATCTCATAGTACCCTCCTTCTTCTTAACCAACAAAACCGGTGCGCCCCATGGTGACACACTAGGGCGTATAAACTTCTTCTTGAGCAAATCCTCCAATTGACTCTTCAATTCTTTCAATTCAGGTGCTGACATCCGATATGGGGCCATCGATATCGCCTAGTTCCAGGAACTAAGTCGATCGCAAACTCCACTCCACGTTCTGGCGGCAAATCACTTATCTCCGCAGGAAAGACCTCTGGAAAATCACAAACGATCGCTAACTCACCAGTCGCTTCCTTCTCAGTAAGACTCAAGGTTGCCAATAGCATAAACACCTCAGCGCCCTCCCGCAGTGACTCATTCACTTGCTTAGTGGACATAAACATATCCGCGTTCTTTTCAGGTTCAAGAAAAAGAATTGCCTTAGCAAAGCAATTGATATAGACATGGTTGGATCTCAACCAATCCATACCAAGAATAACATCAAGTTGGTCTAAAGAAAGGCACACTAAATCGACTTCAAAGTCTTTATCACAAATACTTAACGGGCAACGCAAACATGCATGAGAAGTAGTCACTAATCCTGTAACACCCCGATTTCGGTGGCGTCACTTTAGTAACCAAAAAGAAAATAAAGCTGAAAAACGTGAATATTTTTTTTTCGATTTGTTTAAATAATAAACTTGACGACTTGTCGAAATAAAGACTCTTCAGCGAATGATAAGCATAACTAATGTACAATATATTTACAGCCCCCGCTGTAAGTAGTGAACCACGTCACGAGTAACCTCCAGTGACGGGAAGTAACCGAAAGTAGTGCCCGTGGGCAATATGTACAAACCAAAGTGAAAGGTCAAGTGTTCGCAATACACTCCTCCAAAATGAAAATAGGTCAGTCCCAAACGGCCTGAATAAGACCTCCTAGTCCAGCCAACTCTCTATGATTTCCATAAAGAAAACCACACAAAAAGCTAACGGTCGGGAACCTACCCTGCCCCAAAATACGAACATGACGACCAGAGCTATAACTCTACTCCTACCCTAATCCTGTCCAGAGGAGTACACCCCAGCACTCACAACTACATGCTAGCGTGATCATCGTCCGAATCAGAATCCAAGACGACTAGGTCAATGTCTGCAACCATCCCTCCTCTCGCTACTGCAACATGCTCCTGTGCTGGTCTCACGGGTCCAGGACCCGAACCAAGGCCATCAGCAACGGCAACAGTAGGTGAGCTAGAGTCCGATGAAGTCCCTCCCACAGGCTCCTCCTCCGAGGGGTCCTCGTCGTCAGAAGGCGATGGTGGTGGTGGTACTCCTACACCGGGTCCACAGTGCACACCGGGTGGCAGGTTGAAGCTGACAGTGTAACGCCTCAGAACTCCCTCCGTCAAGTGTCCCAGACTGTCGACACGATCTTCCATTATTCTCCCCGAGTAGATCGCTCTGTGGCCAGCGGGGTCGACCACCCATGAGCCGGGGATCTCCTGATCAAGCATCTCAAACCTAGTCCCCCCGAAGGGTGGACCATTGTGAACCAATCTGCCATGGACATCTGACACTGGGCGTAGTCCGCCAAAACACAAACAGAAGGCGCGAGGGTCAACTCCAAAGAATTACATAAGTAATACACCCAGTAGATAAAGTTTAAGGGATAGCTACTTAGGCTTAGAAGTTTGTGATAGCATTATAAATTGTATATCTTCCAAGAAATATAAATGACAAATAATGACAATTAACATGTATCAAATAAAATTGACAAGTAACAATCACACTCGGCAACTAAGTCAGTATGCATGATGCATGAATGAGATGACGAGGAACAAGATGCAATCCGGAAGGATGGGCACCAACGAGTCAATCCTAGCACCGGCCAAAGTGGGACCATTTCTGCTCGGGTGTCTCTTATACCAAACAAAATGTAGTCAAATCAGCAGTATACTCGCAGGCCTGGCATTTCCGTCTGCTTCTAAGATCACCGCAGTGTTCTTATGTGGAAATCCGGGTCTTATGACCATTTTGGAATCCACCGAGGTCCGGCATCCCACCTTGTATTAACCCCAGAAATGTGTGCATGAATGCAAAGTGATTAGCCAAACAACGTCTCCGACCTCACTCGTCACGTCGTCACGTGTTCTAGCTAACTTATTGTCTTTAAAAGGAATACCCTAAGGTAAATGTCGATTTTGCGACAAAAGACAATTAAATATAAAAAAAATGTATTATCTCATGATGACTTCTCGAATCATCCGACTCATCTCCATCTGATGGTCCAAAACTGCTCAGCGAGCAAAGAGTATCAACATACTCGGAAACTATCTGTTTCCCGACTTATCTTTTAGATAGCCAAACAACAAAACTGCTCATCGAGCAAAAGAGTATTAACATACTCATAAACTTATTAGTTTCCCCAAAACTTGGATTCGACGACACTTCTCTTTTTCCGAAACTAATGTTCAAACCCTAAGCTTTCATCTGAGATTGTTATCATTATTTAAAGGGTTCAGAGGTTGTTTAGTGTCTTATGAATTTTCCTCGTAAAATAGTTTCCATTTAGTTTTATCTCTATTCTTATGAGTTTAAAAGATCCCATAATCCCAAGTAACTCCCAGAGAAGGTCTCGATCCACTAAAACAATAACAAGGCCCACCTCTGTTCGTCCCGTCAAACTTTCCCAAAATCTCATGATAAATTTGGCATAACTGCCCGTTATCCTCTCTGAAAAACATCAGATATATGTGTAATTTCATAATCAAAGTAACACAATCCAACAGTCATGGCACATATATCAACACATCCTAGATTAACCATTTAGCACATAGCATGTGAATCAATATCAAAAACAATTCCAGCGATAAATACTCATCATTGTCAGCCGAAGCCTCAGAAAACATTTCCCAGTCAATCACAATCAAGTGTATAAACAATAAATCAAGTCGAATTCGTCGACACCTAAAGAATTATCTAGTATTCAGTGAGTAGCCCTCACCTGTAGCTCCTCCAGTGTGATCCTGTAGCGTTCCTTCACAATCTCCTCCTTCCACTCCTTGGAATTCCTCAAACGAACCTTAGAGCGAAAACCACAGAATTCAATCACAATCAGTCAGAAACTCAGCAGACAACAATTACTAAAGTTACACGAAGCATCATAAACTCCGAAGTATGATAATCTAACGCGATAAGACAAGTTTTCGAAAAAAAGAAATTTCCTCCCCCATTAAAGGGTGCTCTCGGCCACACACACTAATTATGTGCGGCGCTTTTTCTTCGATCAAACTTGGTTCCTAGGTTATCATTAGTCGTAACTAAGGCGAATTAAAGCTCGGAAAAATTATCGGATCGAAAACTGTCGCAGGGGTATTTTGGTCAGTGTTTTTAGCTCGGAATTTCAAAATTGGAATTTCGAAAAACAAATTAGATGGGGACGTCACCAACGACGTTTATGACAATTAATCCTACTAGCGCTAAGCTCAGTCGAGAGTTTTAAGTCTAAAGGACGAAGCTTTGGCCAAAAATGGGGTTTTCGAGCAGAATTGAAACTCGGCGGCAATTTGGCGAGATTCGGCAAAATGTAATCCGCTAAACATGCTCTAGGGCATGCAGGGAATAAGTTTAGACAGAGAAATCAAGTTATTTGAACAGTTTTATAAAAAGCTCAAAACTTTGAGCACAGAAAGACATAGAGAAAAGCGACAGAATTAACGATCAGAAGTAAGGAATAGCATCTATACCTCGAGGTCTTCGAGCAGCAACGAACGGTGCAGCAATCAGGCAAGAAACGGCGAAAAATCTTTTCTCCCCCTCCTCCTCTCAAGCTCGCGGGTTTGGTGTTAATGGTGGTGAGAATTTTTTTGATTTTTTTCAAGCTATTTATAGTTAATGGAAAATGCGGAAAAATGAAAATTTCGCGATTCCGATTTTTCCTGTGCCTTCCTCTGTGAATTCTAAGATAGGTTCTGGTGACAGAATTCCAAAACTCAGAATGGGTTTCTTGGAATTAAGACAAACGATCCAAAGTCGGCGTAAATTTATTTTACCTGAAAAACTACTTTTTGCAGTTGATGTCGGATGAGAAAACTTCTTTCTGAAGAAAGATTAGAAACCTCGAAAGAAATAGGTGTATGCGTGTGGAATCTTCGTTTGAAGCTCCGAATAGAAAAAGTCTTCATCGACCGTTTATTTTAAGTTTCTTGAGTTATCAGGGATTTAGTTTCGGCAAACCTCCGAGAACTAGAATCGGACGTTCGTACATTTCAGGGTTTCGTATCGAAATGCTTGTCATGGAAAGATTAAGAGAAGTGCTAAAATTTCTCTGAAGATTTTTGGAATTAGTTTCCATCATGTCTTTAAGTGCAAATTAGTCGTTTACTAACGCTCTCGTCCTAGGTATAAGCGAATACTACTTGCGCTATAACCTATATCGACTTTAATACTATCCTTAGCCTTTTCCTGAACTTTCTCCTTCATAAATTAATTCCATTTGATAAACACTTGTTCAGGTTTTCCTTCACGTTACATCGAAACTAATCGTGAATAGGAATTTTATCGGTTTATTCTAAGCTTAAAAACTTGTGTCTCACAAATCCGATAGCTGGAGTATCAATAACCATATTTCTATTCAACTCCTTGACACAATTCAAAGAAATGAAAGAATGTGTTGCACCAGTATCAATAATAGCAATCAAAGGTGTACTATTAATAAAGGACGTTCCTCGGATTAGTCTATCCTCAGCAGTAGTCTCAGCACCAGATAAAGCAAACACCTTTCCTCTTGCCTGATCCTTCTTCGGCTTGTCACACTTGGTACTTATGTGACCTTGCTCACCATAGTTGTAGCAAGTCACCATCGGGCCATCTTTACAATCATAAGACTTGTGACCTAGCTTGCCACACCTGAAACATTTCACCTCAGAATCGGGACACTCAGGAGAACGATGTCCTTCAACACCACACTTGTAGCACCTAACCGGATTAGGAGGTCCCCCCCACTTGGTTTCTTGTCATGACCGGCTTTCTGTTTACTCATATCAGCAGGTTTCCCATGCGGTTTTCCTCTAAATTGCCCCTTTTCTTTCTTCTCTTTCAAAGACTTGTAGTGAGCAGCACTCTCCCTGCTATCTTCATCATAGATCCTACTCCTGTTAACCAGATCAGAGAATCGGACAATCTATTGATAGCCCACAGCCTTCTTGATCAGGTCTCAAACCATTCACAAATTTGTTACACTTAGATCTCTCAACTTCAGCAGTATTGTAGTGGGGACAAAACTTAATCAATTCCTCAAACTTTGCAGCATACTCCGCCACAGTTCCATTACCCTGCTTCAGTTCAAGAAACTCAATTTCCTTCTTTCCACGCACATCTTCTGGATAGTACTTCTCAAGAAATACACCCTTGAAAAGATCCCAAGTAATCTCCATCCCATCACCTTCAAACCTCTGGACAGTGTTGTCCCACCAATCTTCAGCTTCTTTCTCAAGCATATGGGTGCCAAACTGCACCTTCTGCGCATCAGTACAATTCATGACTCGAAAGATCTTCTCAATTGCTTTCAGCCATGCCTGTGCTTTGTCAGGGTTGTATGCTCCTTCAAAGGTTGGTGGATTGTTCCTCTGAAACTTCCCCAAAGCACGGAATTCATCCTGATTCTGGTTTCCAGGATTCTCCTGCTGACCTTGCCCAATGGCGCCAACCAACAATGCGAATGCCTCAGCGATAGCTTCATCATTCCTTCCTGCAACCATTGTCCTGAGAATTCCAAAACAGTATCGATTGCGTCAAAAACACATATTGAATACAAAAAGGATTTAAACATGCTAATAGACATGCTAATAAACGTAGCCTACTGACCGGTCATGCTCTGATACCACTAATGTAACACCCTCTAAACCCTGGCAATTACTAAAGCTCAAAACAGAGTAAAATGCATAACACCGAGGGCGTCACATTTAATTCTCCAGAACATAAATCAAAACACGTGTCATGCTCATAATAAATATATAAATTTCCAACTTTAATGTCATAACATCATATGCATAGCACATCGGATTTATTTCAGCTTCAAAATAAAACATAATCCAAAAATAAATGAAGAGAGTTCACAAAATAAATCTTAACATCAAGGTACAAACTAAGCGGTTCCCCAGTGTTACATAATATAACATGACTCCCTTCACTAAAAGCATATCTAAAAGACTAGCTCCTCCAACTAACCGTCGCGAGAAACTCCACTATCCTCGGTACCTGAGCGATGTCGCATAAAACATCATTCCAACAGAAGGGTGAGAACTCATATCATATGGATAAGCATAATAATAAATAATGTAAAAGCTTATCTATGTTCCACATAAATTCTTCACACTTCACTAACAAATAATAAATTATGTAATTTAATATAATCAATCAATCTCACAGTTATGACAATACTCCATAATTCATAGCATCAAGTAAGCAAATATTATTGTCTCCAATTACCACAACATCAATCTCAAAAAAATATCACAATTATCATTAATTAGCATCAACAACTCCCTAACACATATGACTCAAGTGAGACCCGTGCAAATTCCTTTGGTACCAAAGTTGTTATCCTTAGCGGTATCACCGCGTCCACTCCAGACAGATAACCACCAATAAAGCCCTCGCTCTAGGCTTTAAAATCACTCCAGTTTTGGGACAAGTCACTAGTCTCCACGAGAACTAGCAAACATTGCCTCTTGACAACTATGCAGTGTATTGTGCACAACTCAACTAACATATACATATTCAGACCATCTACAAGTCCTAATTATTTTAGCATATTCATCACCAGTTGCACAAAACACATATTACATGTAATCAATTATACAACTTGCAGTCACAGTAACTTAGCAACTCAACACATAACATCAATTCAGAAAAATAACACCAAAATAATAAACTATTAAACATATATAAATCAAATATAATTCACATTTAACAGGTTCTGAAATTAATTATACAAAACTGGATTTTCTCCCAATTTTTCAAAAACTCGCGACATGCTCATGCTCGCCATCTCGCGACATCTTGTGACATCTCCCTGCGCAACTCGCCATGTGCACGCACACCTCAAACTCTCCTACACTAAGCCTTTCCTACGTATAATTCACTAACTAACCTAACCCAAACCCAAATTAAATCCCAAAATTAACCTAACGATTAATCTTGTTTTTATCATCCTCACTTTTGAATCCTTTCATTCCATCACCACTGTTGATGCTACGGGCCACTACCTTCATGGGGTGATGCCACCATCTGGCTTAGATCTTGTCTAACTTTCTCTCCAAAGATTTGATATGTGCATCTATAAAGGGTATTTAATTTCGTTAAATTAAAAATTGTTTTGTCTTCAAGTGTACAATTATCTAGAGTATTAAAGCATGTTACGAGAGACCTGCACTTAACATGGTTTCATCTTAATGGATTTGGGTCGAATTAATGGTGCATCAGGCAGAGGAAACAACGGCAAGAACAGAGGAAATTTTTTGACAATCAATACTCATGGCCCCTTGTTCGTCATGCATAACAAGGAACCTCTACGCATGCATCCCCTTGTTCACAATCAATACTCATAGCTAGTGTTGTGAATAATATATATAAATCAAAAGTTTGCAATTCAACCCATAAAGAACGACGAGCAAAACATCTGGTGATTAAACATATCTAATCTCCAAAATAAAACCCAAAACATGTTTTTCAAGCAAGGTTCTAGGGTTCTTAAATCATGCTTCCTGTCATTACCCACTATCATACTAATCCATAGAACATGAATCCAAACCCTTACCTCTTGAAGATCAAATTCTAGGCTTTTCTTCTTTTTTTCTCCCCTTCTCTCTTTCACGCTTCTTTTCTTCTGCTCTGCTAACTTCTCCAATTCTCAAATTTTGATTTCTCCCTTTCTAATTCACTCCTAACCCTTAAATAGTCTTACAATGGGCCCACTCCCAACTACTCACTAATTATCTAATAAAATCATATATTTATCAAATTATCATATAACATACTAATAATTAAACTAAAATAATAAATAATTTATTAATAGAAAAATATGGGGTGTTACATGTGGTGTGGATGTTGAAGCACCATTAAGTAGCACTACCTAGGATTTCTTTTTTCATCTTAAGGAGATGCCTTTGTTTTGTTTTAAAGAAAAAAAGTAAATAAACCATTTTAAAAAGTTGTAACTGCATGTTTGGTTGCATAGTAGAAAATTATGGTGAAGCTAAAATCATGGAAGACGACCCTAAAAGACAAGGAAAGTTGCTTCTACCACCATGATTTTTAATATTGTCCAAACATACAATAGATATAAGAGAAGTTTACAAAATGTGAACTACTGATGAACTGCTTGTTGTAACACATGTTCAGAAACCAAAAGATTTTTATGTTAGAAGATATAAATTTCAGAAAAATACTAAAATTAGTTTTTTTATTTGAAATTTGATTGGGGGGGGGGGGTAGACATTAAATTTTGGGAAACATGTACTATTTGGATTTTAGCAAAAGTATAAATTTTGTATATTTTTTCGGCGAGTTTTATGTAAAAGTCAACTTATTCTGTATATCTTTTTTAAAATTAACCTCTGCCAATTTAATAAATTTGATATGTACCTCATTTATTTAGCTGTGCGACTATTGATATAAACGTAACGTATTGTGGGCCCTAGAATATTAAATGCAACAATAAATTACTTTAACTTATTCAATATATTTTAAAATTTTTCTTTTGGTCATTAATACACGTGATATGTACCTCATTTACTTATCTGTGTCAATTTCCATATAAACTTATTATGGGCCTTAGAATATTGAATGCAGAATTAAATTTTTTTGGGTTACAAGAGGAAAATACGCGACAATAAATTACATGTATTTATGCAATAATTTTTTTTTAAAATTTTCTTTGGTGAAAATAAACTTGATTTGTACCTCATTTATTAATCTATGCGACTTTCCATATAAAAACATTGTAGGCCATAGAATATTAAATGCAAAAATAAATTACCTTATTATGTGTACTCCACAATATTAGGTTGGATTTTATTTTTAATAAATTGATATTACAATAACTTATTAAACAGTACAATATTTAGCACAACGGTGATTTAAGCTTTGTGTTAGTTTTACATTATTAACATGTACTTGAGTCCATCCATTTTTGTTTTATTTTGTGCGGGACTCTGGTTGTACTTCTAGTAAAGAAGTGTGTGCCTAAGTGATTGGTTGCATATTTATTTTTAATTCAGGTTTCCCAAATCATTCAAAGCAATGGCGCACCATGGAGTGCAAAAGTTCTTTGGTACAAATTCTCAAAACTCTTTGTTGCCTGCCCTTCCCATTCCTAGGTATCTAGTATTTCATTTTCCTAAAATTTCTTTCATTAAAATATACTTTTGTTCCATCGTGCTATTGTTTTTTGTTTTAGGTCAGAACCAGACTTAGATCTTCAACAAGGTTTTTTATCAATGCCACAAAATCCTACTATTCATCAATATGGTTATGGACCTATGCTACTTGAGCAAGCGTTTTCCTCTGTGTACTCACTTGCTCTAACTTATTTTATGGTTTAGTTGATTATCTAATTGAGCTATTGAGACTGAGGGATGTAACTCAATGTTATTAATATAGGTCTCCAAGTTACTTTAATCATGTTCAAGAATCCGGCCCAGTGGCGATGGCAGAAAATTTCATTGGCTTCACTACTCCAATGTCTCCTATGTACGTATGAAATTATTGATTTCAAATTTACTGCTTTATGGTTCATCGTGTTTTTCCTTTAAAAAGACCAAAGACTTCATTGATACCAAAAATGATGCATAAGGGGTGCTTCAACACAACCCAAAACAAAAGACCTGTCTCAAAGAAACACATGCAAATAATAAGCATAGTAGCCTTCAAATTAAATCCCCTCTAAAGAAATAACTTAATAGTCTTAAATCCCCTGTCATACCCCACTTAACCATGAGAATTGAAAAAGAAAGTGATACAATTACAAAGGTCCTATCAACAAACCTGAAGAAACAGCTAAAATACTAACTTCCTTGTCAAGATTGGCCACCAACATAATCAATCAAAGGTTTAGAGTAGGCCCTTAAGAAATAACTCGAGTCCACCTCCCATTCATAGAAAGAAACTTTGAAGCTTTGGACTTTATCCTTTAGCCACATCTAGGACCTTACTTTGATCAAATCCATAGCCTGTTCTGCATTAAGGATTCAAACATTGAAAGATATTGAATTTCTCAGTAACCAAATGGTCCATACAGTAGCATACCATGAGACTTTCCACAACCGAGATACCATATTTCCTTTTCCCTCTAGCACACGTTGAAGAAAATGACATTTCCCTTCTTGTGGTATTACACTTGAATTGTTCATCCAGTTGTTACATGCAACCAACATATAATGGAGAAAATTACCGGTGAAGAACAAATGATTTATTGTCTCCACTTGCTCGTTTCACAAACCTCATGAATAAATGATTTGTTCGCTTAAAAATTCCGCATAAATTTCCAATCTTGTTATTGTTTTTTTGTTTCAGGTCAGAACCAGATTTACATCTTCAACAAGGTTTTGCATCAATGCCACAAAATCCTACAATTCATCAATATGGCTATGGACCTATGCTTGAGCAAGCATCTTCTTCTGTGTACTCACTTCACTAACTTATTTTATGGTTTAGTTTATTATCTAATTGATCTCTTGAGACTAAGTGGTGTAATTCAATGTTATTGATATAGGTCTCCAAGTTACTCTAATCATGTTCAAGAACCCGACCCAGTGGCGATGACAGAAAATTCCTTAGGCTTTACTACTCCAATGTTTCCTGCGTACGTATGAAATTTGATTTCAAATTTATTGCTTTATGGTTCATTGTGTTTTTCTTTTAAAAAGGCCAAAGACTTCATTGATACTAAAAATGAATCAGAAGGGGTGCTTCAATCCAACCCTAAACAAAATACATGTCTCAAAGAAACAGCTGCTAATTATAAGCACAATGGCCTTCAAATTAAATCCCCTCTAAAGAAATAATCTTAAGAGTCTTAACTCCCCCATCATACCCCACTTACCCATGAGAATTGAAAAAGAAAGTTATACAATTACAATGGTCCTATCAACAAACCTGAAGAAATAACTACAATACTAGCGTCCTTGTCTAGATTGGCCACCTACTTAATCAATCTAAGGTTTGGAGTAGGCCCTTAAGCAATAACTCGTGTCCACCTCTCATTCATATAAAGAAACTTTGAAGCTTTGGACTTTATCCTTTAGCCACATCTAGGACCTTACTTTGATCAAATCCATAGCCTATTCTGCATTAAGGATTCAAACATTGAAAATTTCTCAGTAACCAAATGGTCCATATAGTAGCATACCATGAGACTTTCTACAACCGAGATACCATATCTCCTTTTCCCTCAAGCACATGTTGAAGAAAATGGCATTTCTCTTCTTCTGGTATTACACTTTAGATGCTCATCCAGTTGTTACATGCAACCAACATATAATAGAGAAAATTACTAGTGAAGAACAAATGATTTATGGTCTCCACTTGCTCGTTTCACAAACCACACAAACCACCTCAATAAATGATTTGTTCGCTTAAAAAACCCGCATAAAGTTCCAATCATGTTATTGTTTTTTGTTTTAGGTCAGAACCAGATTTATATATTCAACAAGGTTTTGTATCAATGCCACAAAATCCTACAATTCATCAATATGGCTATGGACCTATGCTGCTTGATCAAGCATCTTCTTCTGTGTACTCCCTTGCTCTAACTTATTTTATGGTTTAGTTGATTATCTAATTGATCTCTCGAGACTAAGTTGTGTAATTCAATGTTATTGATATAGGTCTCCAAGTTACTCTAATCATGTTCAAGAACCCGACCCGGTGGCGATGACAGAAAATTCCTTAGGCTTCACTACTCCAATGTCTCCTGCGTACGTATGAAATTATTGATTTCAAATTTAATGTTTTATGGTTCATTGTGATTTTATTTTAAAAGGCCAAAAAATTCATTGATACTAAAAATGAAGCATAAGGGGTGCTTCCACCCAACCCAAAACAAAATACTTGTCTCAAAGAAACAACTGCTAATTATAAGCACAGTAGCCTTCAAATTAAATCCCCTCTAAAGAAATAATCTTAATAGTCTTAACTCCCCCGTCATATTCCACTTACCCATGAGAATTGAAAAAGAAAGTGATGCAATTACAATGATCCTATCAACAAACCTGGAGAAACAGCTACAGTACTACCATCTTTGTCAAGATTGGCCACCTACTTAATCAATCTAAGGTTTGGAGTAGGCCCTTAAGAAATAACCCGAGTCCACCTCCTGTTCATAGAAAGAAGCTTTGAAGCTTTGGACTTTATCATTTAGCCACACCCAGGACCTTAATTTGATCAAATCCAAAGCTTGTTCTGCATTAAGGATTCCACCGTTGAAAAAGATTGAATTCCTCAGTAGCCAAATGGTCGATATAGTAGTATACCATGAGACTTTCCACAACCGAGATACCATATCACCTTTTCCCTCTAGCCCATGTACATGAAAATGGCATTTCCCTTCTTGTGGTATTAAACTTGAGATGCTCATCCAATTGTTACAAGCAACCCAGATATAATGGAAACACTTACCGATGAAGAACAAATGATTTATTGTCTCCACTTGCTCGTTGTACAAACCACACACACCTCCTGAATTGTGAGAGGTACCATGCCTCTTTCGATGAGATTTTCAAGAGTTGGTACTCTTTGAGGCCCGATTCTCCATATATACCACACCTTTTAGGGGACAACGTTGCACCAGATTCCTTTGAAGAACTTAATGTCCACTCCATTCGGTCCAGCTGCCTCTGTTGTCTCCTTTGCTGATCTAATTTCTGTGTACGATGTTTTTACTCAATAAGCTCCTATAAGTTCTTGTGCTCACATCCACTTATCCTTCACCCCTTTTTTCATATGATTAGCCTCCATTTCCTACATAAGATCATTAACAGTACTCTTTTCCCATTCGCTTATAAAAAAACTATTTTCCCACTAAAAAAAAGGTCTCCACCAACATAGCTTCCATTCCCACCCATCCTAACCCCACCCTCCCATCACCCACATGCTACACCTCTTTTGTTCAGATACAAGGTATAATCTATTTGCTTTGTCTCTAAATACTCCCTCCCTATCCATATATATGTCCAGAAGCTAGTCTCTGTTCCTTCCCCTTCTTTCTTCCTCACGTTCCCTCTGAACCAATTCCTACAGCTCCCCTCTCACAAACTTTACCTAAATCCTTCCACAATGTGGACTCCCTTGAGAAGCACTCAATATTCTCCAAACCATTATCCCCATACTTTGAACACAACACCCTCACCCATAAACTATCTCCCTCATTTAGAAGGCTCCATCTCCATTTGCCTAACAACGCTACATTAAACATCACGATATATTTTATGCCCAAGCCCTCACTCTCCTTTGGATTTTACACCTTTTCCCGTTTTACCCAAGGTATTTTTCTTTCTTCCTTACCCCTCCCCACAGAAAATTTATCTACATCTTTTGAAGTTTGTTAGCAACTATAATAGAAAATTTATAGAAATAGAGATAAAAGAGAGGAAGAGATGATAAAACTGAATTTACTAGGCAAATACGACCACCAAAGGACAAGCACTTGCGCTTCCAAGGAGTCAACCTCTTCTGAAATTTTCTTATCACACATTCCCAAGTCGTTGCTCTTTTTGGGTTTGCACCCACTTGAATTCCAAGATATACAAAAGGGACATTCATGGTTCTACAATTAAGGAATCTGGCATATTTTCTTTTGAAAAATTCCACTTTTATGCTCAAAATTAGCTCGAACCACCTCATAATTCCCTTAATTGTACCTATATTTGTTGTTGTCATGTCTCCTATAATTAAAGTGCCATTCGCAAACTGTAAATGTGAGATCTCCACCTCATCTGTGCCCACCCTGTATCCTTGAAACTGTTTAAGAATAACTGCCCTCTTCAGTAGGCCTCCTAGACCCTCAGCTACAATAATAAAAAAGGAAAAGGGCAAGTGGGTCACCTTGCTGCAGTCCCTTGTGCATTTTAAATTCCTCAGTTAGATTACTGTTAACCAGAATTGATATCGAGCCATAATCCATACAAATTCTCATCCAGCTGACCCACTTATCACCAAACCCCATTCTATACAACATATAATACAAGAACTCTTTATTCACCGAATCGTAGACCTTCTTAATGTCTGGACTGGGCGAGACCCCAGGGTCCCTCGCCCAAGGGACTCAACCTTAGGCGCGGAACATGCCTGGACCTTGGGCTGCTCTCCCCAAGGCCCAACCGGCCCATTTAGACAGATTAAAGGCACGAAGGCCCAACCCCAAACCTATAAATAGGGGACGGTTACCAATTGTAAGGGACTCTTAGCTCATTTGGCTATAACCATATTGAAATTCAGTTAATTTTCTCTCTCTAAGTAGTTATGAGCTCATCTCTCTAAAATCTCCGATCACATTCCACACACTCTTGGCACTATGCCTTGATTCTATGTTCTTGGCGAGAACATTGGCGCCGTCTGTGGGGAACGGTAGATTTCAATTCCCGGACTACGTGGAACGCGATTCAGTTGCGTGAAGCTCGTCTTCTTTGCAATTTTTCTTGGAAGATTGTGATACAGATCCTGCGCGATCCACGATTCGATTGGGAGAAGTTCGATTTTCTACGAGAATTTGCGTGAGTTTTTGTGGCTGAATTCTCAGCCAGTCAACAAAGCCCGATGGAGCCTTCTCGACAACAACAAGGCAAGGAGCTGGAACAAAGCTACGTCTCTTCCCCGCGCACTGCGAGGTTGAATCGGCACCGCCGTGCAGAGGTACGCCGTGCTTTGAGCAAAGACTTGCGTTTACAAAATGAGTGCCTTCAGGAACAGTTGAGTTACTATCACCTTCGGCAGTGGAATCAAGAGGAAAATGTAGCTGAGGCCGCTGCTGAGGTCAAGCCTTTCTCGGCAGCAATGCGGGAGGTGATAGCGCCAGACGGTATGACACACCTCGCGTTGGAGGCGTACGACGGGGAAACCGATCCGAAGGATCATTTGCTTCATTTCAATGCAAGGATAGCAATAAACGCTGTTTCTGACGCGGTAAAGTGTAGAATATTCCCATCCACGCTCCGAGGAGAAGCTAGAATTGGTTTGTGGCTTTCCCTCTGGGATCCCTAGCCAAGTTCCGCGACTTCTCATCAAAATTCCTCGATCACTTTTCTGCGAGAGCGATCGAGGACTTGTTTGACATGCAGCAGCAGGAGCGTGAAACCTTGGAACAGTATACAGAACGATATAGTGTCGCGTCCACAAGGTTTGAAGAACTGGAGCCACGCATGTGCGTGTGCGCTTTCAAAGGTGGTTTATCCTGGGGAAGGTTTAAGCGCGAGCTAAGCAGGGAACTGGCAAGTTCAATGATAGAAGTCCGTGCCAGAGCGCAAGACTACATCCTCGAAGAAGGAATTGAAGCGTACAAAAGGAAGCAAGAGAGGGCGGCGAGCGTAGAGCTGGCGAGAAAACGGATACAGGAGGAGGAAGAAAATCGTGAGCGAAGGTCTGAAAAAGCTGATCGACCTGTTAAGAAAGGCAAGGGAGAACAACTCAGTCGGCGATCTCGCCGAACAGTTGAGGCGAACCGGCGAATGAGGCTGAAGGGACGCACAAGTAAGGAGCTAAAAAAGTCCCTCTTGGAAGCGGGAGTCGAGGACATAAGCAAGGAAGGTAAGTACAGCACGAAGCTAGGACGCGAAGTGAGGAATAGGCTCAAATGGTGTGAATATCACAACTTGGAAGGCCACGACACCACCGACTGTTTTACACTCAAGGGTCAAATCAAGCGGCTAATCAAGGCGAGACAACCGTGGGTGGCAAAGAGAAAGGAAGCTGAGGAAGTCGAAGGTGGCGAGGACGAAGGAATTGTGGAAACGGCTAACGTGATCATTGTTGGGAGCCACGGGGGCGACGACGGTACATCGATAAGGGGGCAAAAACGAACAGGGGAAACACCGCCGATGGAAGTCTGCTCGGCTTGGTTCGAGGGCAACCACTCAGACATAATAGTGTCGTCCGCAGATTTTGAAGGAGTCAAGACCTATACAGACAATCCCTTAGTGGTAATGGTAAGAATCAGGGGTTTCAACATGAGGAGGGTGTTGTTAGACCAAGGTAGCTCAGCCGATATAATCTACGGGAATGCATTCGAGCAGCTGGGACTGGGGGACGAAGACCTAAGGCCATACACAGGGAATTTGGTGGGATTCTCAGGAAAGCAAGTTCAAGTGCGCGGTTATGTGGAATTGGACACGGTTTTTGGAGTAGGCGAGGATTCCAAACTTCTGAAGATAAGGTACTTGGTCTTGCAGGTTGCGGCAGCTTATAATATCATTATAGGGCGGAACACTTTGAATCACCTTCGTGCAATTATATCCTCAGCTCACCTCGTGATGAAATACCCGCTACCCTGCGGACGGGTGGGAAGGATAACAATAGATCAGGGAGGAGTGAAGAAATGTCGCGACCGTAGCCTTAACTTGTATGGCCGTGAGAAGGATAATGGTGGACACGGGAGTCACGAGAATCAAGGGACTGAGGGCGAGTAGGGACATCCAGCGGCGCAGTACCAAGACGTCGCGGGCGAGTTAGAAAGGCAGGTCGGCGGAAAGTTGGACAGGGGAAAGAAGGTAAAGGGGAGAGATAGGGGAAAGAGTAGAGGAATATTGGCGATCGAGCCCAGACTCACCATGGAGCAAGAGCGACGCTTGAATACGCTGTAAAAGACAACATCGATTTGTTTGGCGGAGAACAAGGAGGAACCTCTCCTAGGGGGCCACCTACATTGGACCAGCTCTTTGGGAAAGCTAATAGAAAGAACAAACGGTGTGAAAGTCGTCGAGATACAAGAAGAGAGGATACGAATAGTCAGTGGACGGTAGGAAGAGGCCAAGGTACGCCGAGAGTGAAGATGAGCAACAATGGTTCCCTTCCTCCTACGGTGAGAAAGTTGGGCTGGGCGACGAGAATGAGGTGCTAGGTGTAATACTCTAATCAAGGAAGCTGCCAGAAAGTTAGGACTAAAAATAAAGATGCACTCTTTTTCTCTGACACCGGAGTTTTTTAACGAGGCATCCCTCGGTGTAAAAATTTAAACAAATCAAATACAAAAGGATATTCTTAGCAATACTCCTAGCTATCGAACTGAGACGGCAGCCCGGTGAGAAAAATTCCCTGAAGGTGGCAATCCCAACACGACCTTGATGTCTGGGGATCGCTCCGGAAAGTCCGGCGCTGACCGTAGCCTATGCAGGCGACGTGTGCGGATGAGCTTCCCGTCGCCACTGGTTGGTGGCGTGCGTGAATAAAGCTCCTTATCCAAAGAAGCTCCCCGAAATTTGGGCGAGTCAAGTCTACCTGAAACGCGGGAAGCACTTTTAACTAGGCTAAAAGTCTGGGTACACCCATATGGCCATTGGGCCCCCAACGTTATAAGTCCCCACCTAATAATGCTGGAGGGGCCGCACCTGCTCTTACGGGA
This sequence comes from Lotus japonicus, assembly GCF_012489685.1. Lineage (NCBI taxonomy): Eukaryota > Viridiplantae > Streptophyta > Magnoliopsida > Fabales > Fabaceae > Lotus > Lotus japonicus. The sequence goes on along the minus strand of NC_080041.1, from coordinate 62,312,643 downwards.
AATATTGTTGCAAACGAAAGCCTTGGTGAAATACCGAGCGAAAGTCCTAGTTATGTGTAGCACACTCTCGAAAAATTACTCACACGGAACCGGGAGGCTAGCGCTGAAAACACGTGCTAGATGACGACGAACAAAAGGCGGAGATAAGTTGCGGTCTGCTCGCCTCGCCCGGATAATTACCTTTTGTTCATTTAAATATTCATTCCTTCTTTCATTTATTTGCTTACGCCGTTATGATTTCCTAACTCAATTATTTGTTTGCTCGCATGATCTTATTAGTGCACGACAAAACAATTCGGGACACAAACTTTTATTCAAATACTCGACTTAGTACATTTAGAAGGGAGGGTCTCTCTTCATTCTCCTACATTCTTCGCGCTGCTCTGTTCTCTCGAGCTCCAACCGGTGTTGCCTGTACATCAAGTTACAGAGTTTCCGGCTTAACTCCTCCTTCTCAGGACCTTCTTCTACCGCCTCCAGAGCTGTTATCACCGTTTCCTTCTCCTCCAGCCGATCCAGCTCCCGCTGGCAGAGCTCTTGAATTTCTTCCACGAAGGAGAGAAAATCCCGGAGGATGGCGTCCATTTCAGGGCTCAGATCCATTCCCAACAGTTTGTTGGTCAAGTCAAAGACATTGGGATCTTTTGGATACCTGACGTTGATGAAGAGATCTTCATCAAAAGCTTTTTTCCTGAGCTATTCCAAACAAGCGATGTAACATGCCATTTCCTGTGGCGTTTGATGTTTGAAAGAAAGATGGAGTTTGATGTTTCTGGAAGATGAGGAGATATGAGCTTTACTCGGCGGTTAGACTCCATTTATAGCTTCAGTTTTATCTCCGGAGAGTTAATAATGAAGCAGTTTTACGAGGAGTTTGCCTTGAAAGGAGGTGCAATTTTTGTTGAAAGGCTTAAATGCCCAAGGACGGTGGTCAGCGATAGACTGTTGGGATTTGAGGAACGTGTTGGATTTAAGGAACGTGTTCAAGGAACTTAAAAAAAAAAAAAAAAAAAAAAAAAAAAAAGCGCGAAAGATTCTCATTCAAAAAGTAAGAGGATGGGGCATTAATACAAGAAAAGTTATTAACATTTTCATGGTCGTTCTACATCTTTGTTTGATAGGAAATGCTCGGCAGAGAAGCCTGGAGGGTCGGGGTCCCCAATTAGCCCAGCAGGAGTAACATTTTTGAACGCCCCATCTGGCTTAGATCAATCCGAGGATGGAGATGCTCGATTTGAGCCTTGGCGAGGAAAAAACCTCGGCCGCGTTCGAAAAGGGCAGCGGTAACAGCTTCGGACTTGATTTTCGCCTCTGAAGCTTCTGCTTCGAAAGGGGCCAGGGGCTTCGCCAAGGACAAGGCCTCGTCTTTCTTTGCTAGTTCCTCGTTCTTCTTCGCCAGCTCATCACCTTTCCTCGCCAACTCATTGTCTTTCCTTTCCAGTTCAGAGCGGAGATTCTCAATGTCAACGTCCATCGAAGCTAATAGATATTCCCTGGCATTTGATTCCAGCCGCACCTCTTGCTGCAGTTCGTAAAGTTTCCTCTCCAATTCAGAAATCTTCCTATCACGGAACTCCAAGCTAACTTCAGCACGGGAGGACTGCTCGTTTAGCTCTTTGGAAAAGGAAGTCTCCTTGGTGAAGAACTGAGCAGTGAGTGCCTCACGTTCCTTGGCAAGTTGGGCGTTGAGGGTATGGAGGCGAGATACCTCAGATCGCAACGCGTCAGCGTCTCTGCGGAGTGACTATAGCAGTGAAAAGCGTGGAGAACCGTCGCCAACGCGCCTTCGGACACTCTGCCTAATCCGTGCTCTTGAACCCTCTCATTCATCTTAGCCACCTGGGCAGGCGAAAGGGATATGGAGTATGGCAGCCCTCAACTCTCAGAGCTCGAAGAGGGAGCATTCGGCAGTGGCGGAGGTGTTTCGCCGGCCGATGCCGCGCCTTGACCAAGGGACGGCTAGACAACTATTGGCTGGGAGCAGACCCTATCCACAGATTTACTTTGAGAATTTGGAGGAGGAACCGGCATCACCCGCGAAGATTCGCCAGGGCGGGTTAAGCTGTTGGAAGGCTGTAGCTTTTTTAGGGAAGGGCGATGAGATTCCTCGCCAAGAGGTCGCTTCTCGCCCGCCTGGATTTTCGGCATGGATGCCTTGTCACCGTTTAGATTTACTCGGGGAGGAAAGGAAAAAAATTTCTGACTCTTGAATAAACCTAAGATCTCCCCACTAACATTGTGCATTTCTCCTGGGATAAAAAGAGCGAGGGTGAGGCAGTTTACAAAAAAAAAAAAAGAAATAAAACGTAAAGTAGAAGAAAGGAAGAAAAGTTCACCAATCACACGGGCACAATCCGAAACCGGAAGTTTGGCTAAGAAGCTGATAATTGCTTTATTAACAGAAGTCAAGGAGTCCTCAGGCGGGTCTATCACCTGGTGCACTTCTCGGGTCCAGTAAAGCGGGAATCGGGCAACCCCGTCTCTATGAGTAAAAACCTCAGGATATTCATGGGAAACCACAACTCTGAAGAACTTCCGAGCCATGTCGACAGTAATGTTGGGCCAAAAGGGGTTGAAACGCTGCAGGCCGGCCCTGGCTTCCAGAGCGACCTAACTACGTGGGGAAGAGGGCTGGACAGGCACGTGGTAGAAGTAGAAGAATTGGGAAGGTTCAGGCTCTTGCTGAATTGCGTCACAAAGAATTTCGAAGCAGCGCAAGAAGGCCCAGCTGTTGGGAGGAAGTCGGCTAGGGGCGACATTGATGCTCTGGAGAACTGAACAAATGAATGGGGAAAAGGGAAATTTGATTCTCAAGTTTGTGAACATAAACTCGTAGGTGTAAAAGAAGTGGAGGGCACCCACGAAGCGATCCGAGGGGTGAAGCCAAGGGCGTTCAGTGGGCGAACAAGCGCTAAAGCGCATGAGATTGTCAAGAGCTTTTTCGTGTCAGAATCCACTAGATTTCGAGGAAATCTCCCAAATGGACGATTCCTGCTCTATGCTGGATCGCTGATTGGGCATTGTCCCGCCGGGAAGAGCTACCTAGATAGGGGCCTTCAGGGATTCCCAGGTTTTTATCCGGAAATAAGCAATGTCTTTTTCTTCAAGAGGAGCGCCCCCCGAAGGGGGAACATACCGAAGGGGAGTAGCGACGGTAACGTCACGATTGGAGTTCTTGGTTTGACGTTTCGGCATCTTTACAGGAAAATGGTGAAGTGTGAAGGTCACAATGGCAATTGGAAGGGAGCAAATTAGAGGACTAAAGGTTTGAGCTTTTTGAGAGGGTTATGATTTATGAAGGAATGGTTCTAGAAGCGGGAGGTAACGTGTCAAGGGTAGGGGCATGAAGAGGGGGATCGTGCCCCATGACGTCAGGAAAAGACGTAAGAGTGGTTGCGAGATTTTGGGGAGTGGGAAGGATGCATTAAGAGAAAAGCTGTAACCGTGGACGTTGATTGACTCGAATTCAAACTGACAGGTTCTGAAACGATCTGAAAAGACGTTTCGAAAGTGGCAGTTGAGATTCAGTGGATTTGCTGACTTAAAAACTACTTCAGGGCGCAACGAGTGGCGAACGCACGACACCTGTCACAATGTCATGATTTAGGGCACGTGTGCAGGGCTGGCAATGCGAGCAGGTCAAGTGCCATCGCCCTGGGACTGCTTGTGGACTCAGTTTTCCTAGGAAAGGGTGGTGCAGCGAAAAGTTTGGAATACGAAGATTTTTTGACTTTATTCTCCCGGCCATTTTGGCAATTGTTTTTTTCATTTTGTTTAAAACTTTAAGTTTTATCATTGTTTAGTCTTTCATAGTCCTCGCGTTGGTTTCTTCTGTTTAAAGACACACTTAGCTCTCATGCTTCAAGTTCGGTGTCTTGTGGACTGCGCGAGACCCCAGTGTCCCTCGCCCAGGGGACTCAGCCTTAGGCGCGGAACATGCCTGGACCTTGGGCCGCTCTCCCCAAGGCCCAACCGGCCCATTTAGACAGATTAAAGGCACGAAGGCCCAACCCCAAACCTATAAATAGGGGACGGTTACCAATTGTAAGGGACTCTTAGCTCATTTGGCAATAACCATATTGAAATTCAGTTATATTTTCTCTCTCTAAGTAGTTATGAGCTCATCTCTCTAAAATCTCCGATCACATTCCACACACTCTTGGCACTATGCCTTGATTCTATGTTCTTGGCGAGAACAAAGTCTATCTCAAAGATAAAACACAGTTTTTTTTATCGTTTGGCCTCATCGACTATCTCGTTTGCTATGAATACCCTAATCTAACACATTTCTACCACCCACAAACACAAATTGATTCTCCTCTATTATCGAGCCTATCACCCCCTTAAGCCTCCTAGCTAGGACTTTTGCTAGGATTTTGTATAAGCTCTCCATTAGGGAGATCGGTCTATAGTCTCCTAACCCACTCGACGCCTCTATCTTGGGTATCAAACCTAAGAAATAGAGATTACATCCTTTTGGCAGATTTGCATTAACCCAAAATTTCTGCATAACCCTCCCTATATCATCCTTTAAGATGTGCCAGTTTGCCTTGATGAACTTGAAGTTGAAGCCATCAGGCACGGGGCACATGTTTCCATCACACTCCCAAACTGCAATCTTAATTTCTTCCAAATCAAATATTTTTGTTAAATATTGCTTACTCTCATTGCTCAAGGATTTAAAATTTATTCCATCTAATTTTGGCCTTCCCCAGTTTGTTCTATGAACTTTTCTTAAAAAACAGTTTGGATCATTGTATAATTTTATAAAAAAAAAATTGTTCATTGTGTAATTGCTTGTATGAATATTGTATAATGTGGAAAGAATGAGAGGATTAAAAGGGTAGTCATAAAACAAAAAGAAAAGAAAAATGATTTAGATATTGTAGAACACCTAAAAAATGAAATATATAAATTTAAGAAATCTTCTATCATTATTTGGTTAAATGGAGGAATGTGAAAAAGAATTTATTTTAAAGTAAAATACTTTTATATTGATTTATAAAAAGTAGTAAGTGTGTGTTTCCACATTCAAATCGTGAGGTCTTGGGTCGTCTTCAACAAGATGTAGTCTATGTGCAAGTCCCAAGGTAAAGCTACTCAATAATGATCCATAAATCTCTCAAAAAAAGGAAAGTTGTAGTGCGTTAATGTAAGATTCTAATAAATAATTATTCATAAATGCTAATTAATACTTTATTTATGTTCAAATAAAGGTTACATGATGTGGAATATTGGATAAGTGAATTCAACCTAGAGCCGAATACATGCGATATACAAGGGCAGAGGGACATCTTGCATCAAACTACAACTCTATCTTCCAATATTCAATGTTCCCAGGATCTTGAGATTGAACGCCTTTTAGGGTAACAAAATTTTCCCTTTGAGATTTTTGCTCGCATCTATGGGTGTGAAATATTATTCTAATTTAGTAGTATAAAGATTAAAAATATAATTGATATTTTTATTCATGTTAAAAAAATTATTAATATTTTAATTCATATTTTAATAATATGTCTTTATAGTTTAATTAAATTATATTATTAGTATAATAATAATAATAAATGTAATTGAAATTTCAAATAATAAAAAAATTATTCAAATTTTTAAACATGAAGGGAATAATAATGATCTAGTCATAAAAATTGACAATATTTATTTGTGTTGAAAGAAAATATGATAATTTATTCTATTTTGACGATGATGTTTTTAAAATAAAAAAAGTTGATATGTATTTATGAGAAATTCTAGCATATATGGAAAACTGCTAAATTTAGAGCCTATGTAGAAATTTAAAATATGTTAAAATATACACAGAGCACTTTTTGCAAATCTATTAATATTTTCTCTTTAGATATTAACTAGTTCTTAATTTTAAGTAGGCATGTAAGAGCTTATGAAATGCAGAAGAACCTAACGGCCTCTGCTTCAATGAATGGAGTTACCCAATGCAACAAAGGAAAAAATCTTGAATCTTCATCAACTAGGTAATACATCTTCTACATGATTACTTTTGTGTAGAGTGCATGGATGCTTCAATGAGTTACTTAATTTACTCCAAGTATAAATAACGTAATCTTACGTAATCTAAGAGTGTAATAAGTGTGTTGAAATTATAAAAATATTCTAACTTTAAATTTATCCAATTTACTCCCAAATTAATTTAATTTGAAGGTGTTCTCATTGATTTATATTTTCTTAAGCCATTACCTGGAAAATTATATCGGGTATATTTTTATGAGTCTAATAACAATGTAAAGATTTTTAATTGAAAGATCAAATTCATTATCATAGAGCTTCAAACATCATTTATGAGAACACCCTCGTTATGGATGAACTAATTAACTTCATATTTTCTATTTGTTGCTTCATTATGTAATTATTTGTTTGAATCTGGGAAGAAGCTGAGAGAATATTAAAAGGATAAACAATTAAAATAGGATAATTTAATATGTTATTAGAATAAAAAGACATTAAAAAAGGAAATATATTAAAGTGAAAATTTCCCCTTATTTGGTTAAGGTTGAGAAAAATAGAAAATAAATTGTGTTACAAGACTTGTATAAGTTTTTATAAGAAATCTTCAATGTTGAATATATGGATAAATTTGACATTCAATGTTAGTCTTTCTTTATCCTCCATTTCTTCTTCTAACATACATTTTTTCTTTCTTCTAGCTTTCCAAGTTTACAAGAATTCAACTCAACAATTTTAGGATTCTCAAGTCCCACAACAATAGAAGATGGACTAAGCTCACATGTTTTAATCTCCACAAATGCTAAGACTTCACTCCTTACAAGGTATGTCATTTTTGCTTTTCAAATCTTTACTTAGATTCAAGCATGTGAAATAGTGCCTTTGTCTAATCATAAAAAAATAATATATAACTTGTATTTTTGTACATGTTAAAATAATAATTTAAAATTTAATATATTTCTATCTACTTAAACAGTCAGTTTTATATGCATAAATAATTAATTAATTACTCTTAATAATGCCAAATGTTTTAAACTGAAATAATGGATACAAATGTTTTTATGTATTTAAGATGTGTGCTAGCTATTCTACACGCTTTAATGTTTTGTCAACAATTTGCTTTGTACACTGTAGAAATAGAAAGTGATTCTAACTGTTAGTCGAATTAGTATATATGTTTATTTAACTTCATATTTTCTCAAATGAGTAAATATTGAACGTGTTGTTGTTTTATTTATTTTCTTGAGGTGTTAACCAAGAAACATATATTTCATGTAGTTCTAATATAAATGGTTGAATGTTCAAATATATATAGGGAGCAACCTTCAGCGAATATACTCAAAATATTAAATACAAATGATAAGGAAGCATTTTTCATTCCTTCAAAAGGCAAAAGGGGAAGACCTCGCAAACCACTAAGTGAAGAACTTATAAAGCAATTGGTAAGTAAAACTAGGATTATACCCGTTTGTCCGTGCGATGCACGGATAATTTTTCACGAACTCCTCTGTTAACTACTATTATTCAAAATTTGATATATATGGAATAATACAATGATGTATTTTCTAAGACATACAATTTTAATTGATCAAACACTTATATATCGTTATTATCTTATGTTTATGTTTAAATGTTTTATCTTTTTTATATATCTATATGAATTATATGAGTTTCAAATGTTAATTGTGTTTGACCCCCGTCGACTTGTAATTTAGTGCCATCTTTACGGTAAAAAGATGAAAAGTTGGCTGAAATGTAATAATGTATTAGACTATTAGGGAGATAGTTGAAACTAAAAGAAAATATGTATACACATATCCAAGAATAATGATTTATTTATATCTCACTTTCATTCCTATCTCATTTCCACACATTTCTCTATTTTATCTTCCTATATATCTAAGGTGGATGTGGATAAGAAATGTCAAAAAAACATTATTCCATGAGTCCAAACCACTAAAGGGCAATGATAACAGCAAGCACCCCCACAACACAATGAAAAATGAATTCACACAATATGTAGCTCATGCTAATGAAAGTTTCTATGCTAAACAGATCATCAAACAATCATAGAGAACAAAATTGAATAACAACAAATCAAAGTGTAATTCTTTTAGAAGACAAAAAGTCAAGTAAATAACAATTCATTCCAATTTAGGTTTGTAGTTCAACATTTTACAATACACTCAGAATCTCATTCAAAATATATATATGGCACCCTATGTAGGTACCAAAGACTGCAATTAGAGGATAAGCCTTTCTTAGGTATCGTCTCTCGTCTTGGCTTATTGTCCATCTGTATCTCTGCAGCAAAGGGGAAATAAGTCCAATAAAATAGAACTACAATGTAGTTTGCACAATCAAAGCACATCAAGTAAGTTCACCTGACTTTTCTATAACCAAAGGATTAAAATTCGTGACTTTTCTAGGTGTGGTAGGGGTAAGCATATCACCTTTCAAAGTACAAATTGAAGCTTAAAAAACTAAATTGTTTCATTTTTGTGGGCATGTACTCAAATAGCTTGTGGGCATGTAAGAGTATTCACCAGAATTAACTTCTACTTTTCAATTTAACTTGCTTCCTCCTTCATGCACTCACCAAGACCATGCCAATCCACTTAAAAAACTAAATTGTCTTCATACTGAGTAGAAACCATGATTTCAGAAGAATGTACAGCTCTTCCTGAAACAAATAACAACGCATATTAGGACTGTATTCCCTAAAATAATAAAAATAAGGTTAGATAAATTCATATTAACAAAGACAACACCAGAGAAATACAAAACGATTTTAGCATCCAAAAGCTTTGAAACAACAAAATTTATAATGAGATTGAGTAATGAGTACACACTTCAGAGCAATATTCATCAATCTGGTTAGTTGTTACCTCATTTGCAAGTCTGTTTGTCTAGTACCAGATGGAGATAAGAGGAACGAAGCTTGAAGACTAAGAAGATGTGCATCTTCGTCAGTATCCTGAACCCCATATAAAACCATTTATAAGAAAAAAAATTATGAAATAAAAACATGATCGAGACCAGAATCGGAGAGAGAGATGCATGGCATTATGTTTTGTAATTTCGACCACCATACTGCAAATACAAAATTAACAGCCACAATCAAGAGTAAGAGATATGATAAAGTAATAAGCAAAATAAGATATTTATACTAACAAATAGGTCAAGTACTATTATAGTACAGCATGCCTCACCAGTCTTCTCTGGAGTAGCACTTTTGGCTTTCTTGGCAGAAACTGGAGTTCTTGAAGCATACTCATTGGGTCTCTTTTTGCCCTGATCCACCTACAAAACGTATAGATTAGAGCTGGTGAAGTCTTCTGCTCGTACAATCATCAAATAAATTATATTACAAAACAAAATAAAAACATAACACAAGCATGATATCTTTTTTGCCATTTTAGAATTCTAAGATAACATCAATTACTACTCAATCAATTACACCCTTATATTCCCTTAATAATTTTAATGAGAACAAAAATATTGATTAATTTTCTTAATATGTGCTTTAATCTTTTAAGACAATAAAAAGGACAGTTAGTATTCCATCAAAATGTATCTCCAATTAATCTAAAATGGCACAGTTGACGGCCAACGCTGGAGAATTCCGGTCATCATAATTTGCAATCAAGAGAGCAACCCCCACCTTAATGCGAAGTAGAAAAAAATATTTTCTATACAACATAAGATGGTATGAGGCATAAACAAAATATCATTCATTCATGATCATGGTTTTGAAGAAATCAGCTAATGAATTCACAGTATGGCAGTAGATTTCCAAAAGCATAATTTGGTAATAATGAGAAGAAGGGAAATACAGTGGGAAGAATGAAAATATGCTACAGATAGACAGCACGAATGACTTCACAAAGCATCTCTTTGTTCCTCTCATTGTGAAAGTGGGACTCATTTGTGTACTTGGGTGGTAATAATCGTGAGGCACAGAATATAAGAAGGAAAAATAGTGCATGTATGAAAATTATTTTACAACTGATTCTAAAGCAAGAGTCAATTTTATAGAGAAACTATACACTTTAGTAAGTAGCTGTTGGGTTTCAGAATTGAAATCTGAGGAAAGAAGATACAATACACACAAGGAGTTCAACACAAATGATGGGTTAAGACGTTGATAATTTTCACCCTTCATTCTCCATTCATCTAGTTTTAACTTATACCAAGCTTGGCCTAAGTAAACTAACACATTTATAAACATTAAAGAGTACCCACTACAAAAGGAAAGTAGAAATAGGCTAAATGATAACGGTGAGTTCCAAATATGTTACTAAAGCCTTCATATAAAGATAGTAAAAGAAGTACCAGATTTAACTTGCATTATTCATACATACGCACATTCAGTGGCATTATATATAGTCAAAGATGACAAAAAAGATGAAGGGATATCACATTTAAGAAGTTTTATAACTCAAAATACCACATTAGAAATAATACCAGTTTAGATGCTAGAGGCATTACACTCTTCAAGAAGATGGTAGGATCATTCGATTAGACTGGGTCCGTAGCTTTCTCACAGCACCCTCAGATTCAAGGGCACCCCCTTTCTTCCTCACTGGCATGTCACCTCTTCTACGAACAGTAGCGGATACTCGCTCTTTCCATATTCATCCATCCTGATTATTGATGAAAAAAAATTCAGAATCCTAAACTTAAAAACAGTTTTGAATAAATGAAGAAAAATAAGACCCATGTAGACATGAAACATAATCAAATACTCCAAGAGTTCTCACACATATTCTAGATGTTTTCCCTTAAACTTAATTAATGTTTCCAATTAACAGCAACCATCAACATATAGTAGCTCAGTAGCTATGTCGTGATTGGCCATATTAAAAAAATAATCATATTTGCTTGTTTATGCAAAGTCCTAACTGTGGCAATAATAATCACAGCCACCCATTTTTATAATCAATCCCAATCCTCAAGTTGTAATTACTAATAAAGTTATCATACTAAGTTACTGACTGATATATTACATGTTTGCTAGATGCTGAAATAGAGAAACTGCCACGATGCCAATAGGATTATGGGAAGGAGAGATTAAAGTAATGAAGCAAAAATACTTTTGCAGACATCTATTTATAATGAATTAGCCCACTTCAAAACCTCCCACTTAGATTCAAACGGGACATAAGAAGAACTCAAAATCAAAAGTGCAGGTTTCAAAGAGGCCATCATGAATACAAAGCAATAAACCACATCAGCTAAAGATCATACCTTTTTAAATCATTTTTTTTATAAAAAATCATTTTCTTTTTAATCAGTATTTTGGGAAGCATCATCCATTCCAATAAGATAATTTCAACTTGGGAGACATAATCTTTTCTAAAATAAAATACCTTAAGCATCATTCAAGCGATCAAACATAAAATCAACACCAAATCTAAATTCTAATCACTCTTCTCTCCTTACTTCTTGCTTCAATCTATACCAGCTCATTATGTAAATGACAATTGTAAAAGGAACTTTAGGCATATCATGTATCCTTCTTCAGTGAGGATAATTTACTTCTCGTTCCTCTTATTCCTTTGTTAAAATCATTAAAATTAAAACCAACAAAAACAACTAAATACTACCATTTAAAAAAGAGGAACATACTAATTTACCAGTGGCAGACAATCCTTCAGCAAATTCAAGATCATTTTTTTAAAGCAGAAGAAAATTTATTAAAGAGAAAATTTTATGAGAATAACTCTCTCAGATAAGATGAAGACAAAGACAAAGACAAATCCCACTCCAACCAATAAAAGCCTACCAACTCAACCCAATCAAATACCCCAGTCCTTGTTTGGAAGTAACATTCCAATCACATGATTTCTAGTGCATTATAAAAGATCAAAATTGATAACAGATTTGTTGATAATCCATGTGAGCATACACACGACCCAAGGAACCAGCTTGAAACCACCAATCCAAACTTGAAAGACTTAATCTTCTATCATTAACCATCAAGAGAACATGAGCTAAAGCATACCAAAAAGACCTCGTTGCAGCCTTGAATTGGATTATTGGATATGTTTCCATGCACCGGTAACAGCCAGCAGACAACACAAAACTTTTCTTTGGACTGCAACATCAACTGAAAGGCCTTTTTCAACCTGTAATACCTTTGTCTAAGAGACCAAAGCCTTTGAAATTAGAGTAACAAACACATACCAAAGACCAAAACCACATCCCCAATGAATGAGCATAAAAAAAAGACTTTCAGCCCTCTAAATAAAATAGAAAGCTGCATCAAATCACCAACTCTTCCACTCTACACCAACAAAATCTTATGAAGCGAGAAATCCAAAGATAAAAAACTTCCAAAAGAGTACTGCAAAACAAATTGGTTGCTACTTAATGCTTATAAACTTCTCCCACCACCTAGTGTGCCAGAAGATAACAACTTTTAGATTTAGTAAAAAACTTCCTGTCTAGTTCTAATAAACCCAATTTGCTTAGCAAGTCCTTGAAAGCCTCACTGTCAATGAGAAACAACACCATGCAGATAAAAAAAAATTGACAACATAGGGTATTTATAGCCAAAATTTGAAACTACACTGACACAAACACATATCAAGCAGCTGTAGGTAACAACTTCAGAAGCTAAAAAGGTAGTTTCTTTACCAATTTCTTGTTTTTGTTTATCTTTCAAGGCTTCAACATCCATCCAGTGGTGCCTTTTCTTCTCAGCCTGCATACAGAAGAATAAAGCAATTGAAATTAACATAGCAAAGAAGGAAAGGAAACACTTGAATGGTAGTTGTCAAAAATTGTCCAAAGCACACAAATAAAATTAACACTTCCAAATCCAAATCAAAGACAACTCTCTGGAAAGAGGCTAGTAAATCACAAAATTGATGTGTCATTTAAAGCTTATTCAAGAAAAGAAACACAACTAAATGGGAAGAAACCAAACAAAAAGGCATGTGGTTAATAGCACAAGCTGCAAGGTATTTGGTTTAGTGGGTTCATAATTAGGAAACATCTCCCACCTCCAAATAACTGTTGCTCTGATTTTCTATACATTCATGCTTCTGATGGAATTTACAGGTTCAGAGATTTAAGAAATCAGAGGAAATCAGCAAATGCTAGATTTGAAAAACTGAAATTGAGTGCCGGAACAAATGGTTTAATAGGTCCTGAGAGTATTTATAGAGAACTTGAATAAATTAACTGGCATACCTACAACTATAGCAGATATAGGCAATCATACGTACTTGGAACTTATTCATCCACGATTTGCTCCTTGGAACTGCATTCATTTGGAATTTAAAAAGAAGGATGAAGAGACAACAGTGGATGAAAGGAGGTGTCGAAATATGGTTGGTTCCACCATTTCTGACGAGCTAGTACTCCTTAAACACGGAACGACGATGATGGCATCAACGTATCCAGGAACACGTCTTCAAGGAAAAAATTTCAAAACAAACAGAAAGGAGGAAGAGATAGTAGAGGGAGGTGTCAAAATATGTTGGTTCCACCATTTCCGGCGAGCAAGGACTCGTTGAACACGGAAACGGCGAGAGACGGCGGTGATGCCATCAGCAGTGGCAGGAACGCATGGGGAATGTGGGTAAAAAGTAGTATAAGAGAAAGAGGTTAGGTAGAAGAGTAAGGGGGATTTGATTGATCATTGATGTCTGATGAGATGAGAGGAAGATGAACGGAATAAAAACAGCCGTTAGATTGAAAAAAGAAGAAAAGAAGATGGACGGTTGAGATTGGAGGTCTTGTAGGAATAGTAAAAATCAAACTTGAGAATAAGAAGTAGTAGATACACCTCATTTTCTTAAAAAGACACATAAGACTTCCTTCAATGTTAATGTTCTCTTTTGTTTATGCGTGTGTGTGGATGTGTATAGAGTAAATAAAGTACACAATTAAACATGGGAAAATTCATGTTGCATGTAGGAAAAGTTTCAACCGCTACCTCTAGGTCGTCCTCCAAAACGACGTGAAGGAGGAGAGTCCTTTTCTAATCTTGGAAAGGTAATAGTTGTTCTCAGCCTTTCATACATGCATGAATATGGTGTTTGACATCTTTATTTTTATGATAAATAAAATTAGATAATGATAATTTTGTACTCAATTTTTTTTTGAGTAGTTTCAAAAGAGATATTCAGGAGCAAGAACAATTGGAATGACCGCCAAACCCAAAGTAGGGCACAAGACCCCTGAAAATGTACAGAATGAATACCAGAGTCCTAAACTTACGAACCCATATTCTGCTCCAAGGTTGATTTCACAAATCTAAATTTCACTCTCGTATGCTCTTTTTTACCATCTCCTTCTATCTTTACCACCAAAATTTGATAGTGCAAGAAAAAAATTGGTCACATTCATTGTTTTGAATTTTCAGGCAATATCTAAATTCTGCCTATGACCCAAAATATCATAAGGATGGTGATTTCGTTGACCCTCATCTTAAATTATTTAATACAATTATAGGTACTTACAGTTCTTCATACCATTTGTTTAATTTTCTTTTAGGCAAAAATTTATTATATCATACTAGTAAATTGTCTTATTGCAAAATGATATTCTAAATAGTTAAAAAATGTTACATTATTACACAAATTTATACTAAAATTTAGTATCGTGTCTTGAGAAAAAAATTGGCTATTATGACTAATGGTGATTTTCATCATGTAGGAAAATAATGCAGCCTACTCATGGAAGCATTGGTTAATCGAAGTGTATCAATTTAAATATTTTTTTCACTATACAGACAATTCTAGAGAAATGTTACTAACTAAGTTATTTATAATTTTAAACCTTTTGAACATGTATTATATGGTTAGGACGATCTATGTTATTTTCGCATTGTACTAAGCAAGTTTATGCACATTTTTAATTATATTGTCTTGCGTTAATGTTTGGTTTTGGGATAAATAACCTTATCTTTCTATAATGCTGATTTGGAAGTTGGAAGAATAGAAGGGAGGTGTTGGTGTTTGTTATTTTTTTTTTTATCATTCATCTCTTGCAAAAATAGTGGCTAGTCCTACACACCAGTAACTTTTACAGTGTTTGGTAATCCAACTGTAAGTGCAAACATTTTTTCATGTCTTAATTTTTTAAGCTTATTTTCATGTCTTAACTAGATGGTAATGTTTTTTTTTATAAAGCAGAAATATATATATATATTTGGAAATGCTATGCTACACCCACTACCTTCTATGAAGGAGTGGTATAACACCTAGCACCTTTTTCTTTTAGACAAAATGACCCTCACCTTTTCATTTTTAAAAACACTCAAAGTGTGGCTCTTTTGGTAATTTAACCCTTCTTTCCCCTTTTGTATAACTTTCTTTCCCCTTTCTTCTTCAGATTTTGCTTCCCGTGCTCCAAGTGTTTCAAGACATCCTCAAGACTCCAAACATTATTTTATCAAGGAAAATCAATACTCTCCTTTATCATTGTATTACATCTTACAAAATATGCGCAAACTATTTAATGGAAACAACTGTATTATCCTCTTTTCTATCCTAACTATTACAATGTTTCTCAATTTTAGCCCTAATCCTTCATAACTGCACACTCAAGAATGGCTTGGTTAAAGAAGAAGGAATGACAAACTTGACTAAATACACCAATTCCTTCACAATCACAACCCTAATAGATGACCCAAAACTCAAATCAGCTTAAATACATGAAATTCAAAGTGAATGATGGTAAACAACATTGGCTCGACGAAGAACGACTCGACGATGAACGACAAATGAATTGATGACATACAACAAACAACGCTCCACACTTCGTCGTTCCACGCTCTATCAGTGACGCAGTGTCAAACGGTGGCAAGCAATGCGCTCAGTGGAGAGAATGGAGGCACACTGACAGTGGTCCTAGGGTGTGATTTTTATTTTTGTTGTTACTTTGTTGTCTTGCATTTTGTCAAAAACAACCGAATGTCGAAGCTAATGTCGTGGCATCTGCCTTTGTGTTGCTAGGACATCAGTCCTCTATGTGGAACGTTACTTGTGGGCCCATGTAGATTTTATGAAGACATATTTTTGTAGTTACTTGAGGAACAGGTAGCTGTACCAGAAGGGTTTGATTTGTGGGTTGTTATTTGTTGAAACAATCTATGATAAAAGATTGAGTTTCTATCTTCACGTTTGAATTTTGTAACAATATCTTGGAGATTCGGTTTTGATTTGTTGCTGCAATCTGTTACTTCTGCCAAGCAAACCCTATTGCCCAAGCCACCGCTGCTGAAGTCTATAAAAGAACAAAGACCTAACGCGTGAAGACCACCGAAGCTAATAGAGAAATCAAGTATTTTAGGATTGTTATTGTTCTTTGTTCTTTGTTGCTTGTTATCATACCTTGCTCACTGATTCTATAAAGCAAGGTTATGATCTGTGTTAGTTGCATCTGCAAACTCTGATTGTTGAGTGTTTGTTACCAATCACTATGGCAGTGATTGAGAGAAAGTGAGAGGGGCTCTCATACTTAGGTTGAAGTTCTAAGTAGAAATACACTGGGTAGATTAGGAAGTGAACTATGAACTGTTGTGTTCATAAGTGTCTGTAATTCCTGAATCTTGAGATAGTGGATTTCCTTTCTGTAGGATCACGCGCTTACCACTACGCCAAAACCAATTGGTGTTAGTGAGGGCGCAACGTTATTTCTTATAGCGTAGCAGACAGCGCCCCGTTTCGAATGCTACCTGCAGGCAGGATGCTGGCCCACCTGGACCCAACAATCCCCCCCCAGCACCTGCCAGCCAAACTAGCTGCACAGCATGCCTTCCGTGGGATTCGAACACGGGACCTGGCTCTGATACCACTTGTAGGATCACGCGCTTACCACTACGCCAAAACCAATTGGTGTTAGTGAGGGCGCAACGTTATTTCTTATAGCGTAGCAGACAGCGCCCCGTTTCGAATGCTACCTGCAGGCAGGATGCTGGCCCACCTGGACCCAACACTTTCTTTGGGTGAAAACTCTCCAGACGTAGGTGAAGTTTTTCACTGAACTGGGTTACCAATTCTTGTGTCTTGTTTACTTGTGTTTTTTATTTATTGCTGTTACTGTTAGTCAATTGTTGAACATGTTGTCCCAGCATCGTGTAGGACATCTGTCCTGTGAGAGAACCAGAATTTCAATTTTTATTTTTTTACATATCCTTGGGTGTGATCGGTGAAGAGGATGATAAGTTAAAAAAAATCTGAAAAAGAAAGGGGAAAGTGAAAGCTGGAATGAGAAAGGGAAAGAAAACCCAAATTACCTAAATAGTCACACTATTAGTGTTTTAAAAAAGAAAAGATGAGGGTCCTTTTGTACAAAAGAAAAAGGTGTTACATGCTATGCTACTCCTGCATAAAATATAATGGGTGTAGCACAACATTCCCCATATATATAGGCACAAAGCTTAAAAGAATACAGAAAGGAAGAGATGATTAGTGCTACAAAAAGCTAATCATCAAACAACTAAGATCAACCCCCTAAGAGAAAAACCAAGTAAAGCCCAACAAAGGCACCCAAAAAGCAAAATAAACCCTATAGACACCACAAGACTCAAAACCAACCCAAAAGAGCCCAACCACTTAACTATGCCTCAACCTCCTATAGCTAATCTGATATGCTATGTCTTGGAGGGCAGCTTCGTCAAAACAATCATAAGACAAGCCTAGCCATTTACCTTTGAGCAGAGCCGCTTTCACCCTCATCAAAAAGCACCAATTTGTTGCATATAGACCGAAAACACACTCTCCTTGATCAAATGTAGAATTACCAATCTCCAACACCACAACTGAGCCCAACAATTTATAGGGCTGCCCGCGGGGACAAGAAGACTCTAGTCCAAGCAAGACTCTCCAGAAGCCATTGTGGAGTATCTCAACCACTATTCCCTTAACCTCTCAACTCATTTCCCTTACCGTACCCATACCAACACAACCCACTCAAATTACCACAACCACCATCTCAATAACCGCTGAACAATCATCTAACCCCTCTCCAAGAGTTGATCTTCTAGAGATCATATGTTAATCATCCTTTGCACCAAATTCACCAATCCAACTCACCTATACCAGCCTTGGTCCCACCAACTCTGATCAACCTCAACTCATCCAACCTCAACCTGACCCTGTTCCTCTTTTCGTTGCCTTCCCTATCAACAATGTTGAACCAACCACATCAGAACTCCCTGATGTTTCACTTAAACAATACTCCTTTGTCACCTCTAAAGACTGTCTTTTCTCAACCAGAGACTCCACCCACACAAGCTGCTCCTGATCAGGCCACTTCTGATCGGATGGTTTTAGACCAAGCTTCTGAACAAATGAGCTCTGAAGCAGACACTTCTGCTCCAGTAACCTCTGAAGCTTCCAGCTCAACCTTTGCTTGCACCCCTTCTAACCTTGCTCTAAGCCTATACAACCCATCTGATCCTACCAACCTCTTTGATTTTCTCAATTGGTTGAGTGTTGAAGCATGCACCAGGGTTCGCAATTTATATGCAGCCACTAATTCTAGCTTCCAACAAAACTTGGTTGGTGCTCTCTGGGAGGACTTTGAGCACTGGCAAAGAGTCTGCCTTGAAGACATGCTTGAGCTGTCTGATTATGACAAGTCTCAACGAATTAAGGGTGCTGAAGAAAGGCAAGCTGCCAGAAATTCTACTATTGAGTACCAGCGTTTGCTCAATCTAAGAGAGTTGGCTCTAGAAGCTAAACATCATCAAGAATAAGACCTGGAACCATTTAAGGCTCTCTATGCAGCTGAATTGGCAGAGTGTATTCAAATAGAAGAAGAGTATGACGAAGCTGCCAGAATCGAAGGTTCTCGTATAGAGGCCCTGGCCAAGGATGATTCGTTGAAGGCCAAGGCTACTCAGTTAGAGGCTCTGGCTGGCGGTTCTACATCCACTGTGTTGGTTAGATCTTCTGCTCCAACTCCCTCTGGACTCGAAGCGACTCTGGCTACCATTCAAGCTGAACAACAAGCATTCTGAGCTCGATTGGATCATCAAGACACTGTCACCTCTGCCATCCAGAAATCTAATGAGGAAATCAAGCAAATTCTCTTGGACCTTCTGAACAGAAAATAGCTTTAGGACTTGTTCTTATTTTTCTTCTCGTTTCTTTTTAACTCTCATCTGTTGTTTTTGCATTTGTTTATATATATATATATGTTTTGCATCTGATCTCTTCTACTTTTCTTCGTTTTGTTTTCTTGTAAACTTAGTCCTGTATCCTAATTAGGGGGAGTACCTAGTACTTCTTATTTTTAAAGCTAAGTTTTTCACACTCTTTTTGCTTATGACAAAAAGGGGAGTACAAATTTATATTTTTTACCTTTTGATAAACTTTAAACTTTAAAATTCTTTTCTGGAGATTAAGTGTTTAATCGCTATAACTATAGATCTTTCATGAAGCAATAGCAAGGAATGCATTTCACTTCTTCTGATGTAATTATATACTCTGATCAATTTTAGTTATGACTCAATCATAATATCATATCTCAAACTACTCACATTGCCCCGATTGACATTACTCTCATCATTATCTCAATTTAGCTCAGAATCTAGACTATTCTAACGATTTCATTAAGTCATAGATTCAGGGGGAGCTTAGCTCAGAACCAAGCTCTAGACTTGGATTCAGAAAGAGCTAAATAAACTATACATATCAGGATAAGTTTAACTCTGATACCTTAAACTCTGAATGTATTCAGTTTATTGTTTAAGAATTGTTCATCAAAATACATAGTTTTTTCATCATAAAAAAGGGTGAGATTTTAAGACCAAGATTTGGTCAGTTGGTACAACTCTAAGTTTTGATGATAACAAGTTTATATTTGTGTATGAACAATTATGGTACTCTATCGTTTATCTTTTAAGTGTGATAAACAGGTTCTGACTCTCTGACCCAAAGACATATTCATCAGAAGTTAAAGACCAAAGAGTAACCAATGAAACGCTTCTGCAATCACTACGTTCTTCTAAACGGTAGTAAATGCTTCAGATGTTCCGAAGATTAAAGCTCTGATGTGGGCTCTGAAGATTCAAGTGCTGAAGTTCTGAGCGAACGGTCCAGAAGCTGAGACTTGAAGATTCTGAAGTCCAAGTGAAAGCTGGCTCTCAAGACCAAAGTGAATCTGATTCTGAAGACCAGAGGTTTTGAGTGAACGGTCCAGAAGCTGAAGTTATGAAGGTCAGAGGATCCAAGCTTCCTTCTGACTAATCAATTGCTTCACAAGTTCCAACATGAAGCGTCGCTAAGATCAGAAGTCAACTAGGCTAAGGCAATGTCATTGTCAATAGTACAAAAGCAGTGTACTATTCTGACCGCCTTACCTACGAGGTTCAGCCGCAGCAGGTTCTGGAATTTCCAGAATTGGCCTCCAACGAATATATTATTTCAACGAATACAACACATCAATTTGGAGTATTTAAAGGCTGAAGATAGAAGAAATTGGCTAAGAAACTATTGAGCAATACAAGTGAAAATCTATAAGCAAAATACCTTAGCAATATTTCTTCATTGTTCTTATTGTGTTTACTCCTGCTTGTTTAGAAGCAAATCTTTGTAAACTCAAACCTTCTACAAATTTGTTTGTAGTTCCTTGAGAGACCAGTGAGGTCAGGATTCTTGAGAAGACTAAGGCTTGTGAGTCTTAGTGTTGCTAGTTCTTAGATTTGTTAGTCACTGAGCAAGGTGTGCTAGTGCAGTTGTAACAATCTTTGAATAGTGGATTACCTTCATTCTAAGAAGGAAGAAATCACCTTAACGGGTGGACTGGATTAGCTTGAGGGATTCATCAAGTGAACTAGGGATAAAACACTTGTGTGCTTTTCTCATCCCTTTATCTTTTACACTTAGTGTTCTTGAAACCGAGAAGATTTGTTAAAATCTTAGAGGGAAAGTTTTTATACGTAAAACCCTATTCAGACCCCCCCATTTCTAGTGTTTTTCATACCTTCAACTAGGTTCCGAATGGGGCAAACCTCAAATAGTTTTGGAATGTCCAACCTAGTCATACCCAAAGGATTACTAACCAACACCCGGTACCCTTAGATCTCTCAGCTTCACCAGCGCCTTAAGATCCACTAGCTTTCCTACCATCACCTCGCTCTTTCGATTAAGGAAAATGCTAATGATGCATATTTCACACCACAGGAATACTCCATCCTCTGATTTCATATCCACTAGGAATATGTCCTAATCCACGGCGTTCAGGACTCCTTCCCGAACAACAACAACTAAGACTCCACCTGAGTCTTTAGGCAATTGGATACCCCATTTAAAGATTTCTTTCATGATGTGTTTTTCACAAGTGATTTATAAACAAGTTCATAAAATTGCTTCAAAAGAGCGAGGTGGTGGGTCTGCTCGATGAATGATTGCAGCGTGATTAGGGAAACAAAATGCACAGTGTGATTAGGGAAATATAGCACGTGAGTGATTTAATTAGATGTTTTAATAGATCACATTGTGCATTCTGTTTCTCAATCCGTGAATGAATGTGCCCTACTTGGTTGTAATCGTTCTTATCCTTAGGGTGGTACTCTTTTTAGGGTGACCTCTTAATTTGGGGTCCAGCATCTCAATTACATTAATTCATGATCGCTCTCTGTAGCATGTGATTCGTTAATCGCTTGAATAACAACAAAGTTGCATGGGCTAAGCCCACATTGAAGAGATTGGTTTCAATTGGCCTATGCTTGTAGCAAACTAGGCCCAATTGTAACCAAGCATTAGAAACTCTAAGATATGCCTCCAGTTCATGACAATAATTATTCATCAATGGGATGGAATTTAATTAACATTTGCAAAATTGATAAATTAACTTAAATGTAATCCCCTCATGGGAATTAAATTATCAAATTAATGCCCCATCATTAATCAGTTTCCCGAAAAATAATGTTAATTCTCTAACATTATCATCAATGGTTATAAAGAATTTTTCATATTTCTCAAAGGAATTAATGCATTTTTTAAACATTGTTCTATTTACATTATTTGCCTCAAGGCATTTCCTGGGATTTTATCATCCATAATTGCCAATCACCAAACCAAAATTGACCTCTATGAATAAACAATTTTCATCGTGATTTGGACAATCACTATTTGAAAATGTTTTCTTAAGATAATTATAAGCAAATTAAACTCTCTCATTAAATAATTTTAGTACTTCGTATGTTATTTATACGTTGTCATTTTAATATTTCTACTCTCCATGATCAAAAGGATCCTATAGAGAGCTACAAAGAAATCCTAGGTTTTAAAAAATCTCTAGTTATTTGTAATAGCTCTTTATCTGCAACAATGTCACCTTACTCGTCCATAGCTCTTCTTATGCTTTGCATTTTCGGAGTTTGTCTCACCGAGTCTCTAAGAAATGGCTTCAGCGTTGAACTCATCCACCGTGTTATCACCATTTTATCATCCTGCAGTAACATACTTCTTATGAGTTTCCAATGAAGTGTGTCGTTCCTTCAACCGTGCTAGTCATTTTAAAAAAAAAACTTCTTCCCGTGCAAATACAAATGAATCAGATGCAACCCCAACCACATATGGTGATTACGTCATGAGTTATTCAATTGGTACTCCACCGTTTGAGGATTATGGTAGTGTTGAAATGGGAAGTGATGTTCTCTGGGTATGTTACGAAAAAATCACACCCGACATTTTTAATCCTTCAAAATCCAAAACATACAAAACCTTTCCTTGCTCCTACACCACATGTCAATCTTAAAAATATTACACCAAATGCTCCTATTCTTTAGGTACATGTGGATATGTAGTAAAATATGCTGATAAGACAAAGTCACAAGAAGATCTTAGTGTAGATATTGTTACCATGGACACCACGAATGGCTCCTATGTCTCATTTCCTAGAACCTTGATTGGATATGGACAAGATATAACTGAGTATCGTTCAGGTAGACGTGCTGGCGTAGTTGGCCTTAGAGGCGGACATTTATCTTTCATAACTCAATTGAGTTCTTCCATTAAAGGGGAATTCTATTGTTTGGTGCCTTTATCTTTAGCCTTTAATATCTCAAGTAAACTAAATTTTGGTGATGCTGCTATTGCTTCTGGACAGGGGACTATCTCAACACCGCTAATCCAAAATATATATAATATATATGAAATGTTGAGAAACAACCCCTCTCAGCATGGGTACAGTACCCAATCAGAATAAAACCCGACAAAACCCAGCCACTATAGCAGAAAAACCTCCTACATAACCTCTAAAAGCTTCACATGCACAAAAATGTGCTACAATATATATTAAAACCTCAAGAGACTAATCCCTTTTGATAGATCTCAATAAAATCGAAAAACAGAGACAAGTTCAATCAAACACAGGACATGTCTAACTGCTCGATACATGCAAATTGAGACCCAACCATTATGAACAGACCCAAACCCCAACAGAAAATACCACCACTGCTATAGAGTTGGGACAAACAGAGATCGTGTGACGTGGCAATTAGTCGTTGAAGGTGGCGTTCTGGAACAGGATCTGTTTTGCTCTCTTCAGGAGCAAGTAAAACCAAGTGCTCACTTAACCAGGGCGACAAAAACCTAGCTTCTCGGGAAAGTGCTAGGGTTGGAGTTCCCTAGTCCTGATTCTCAAGCTATTGCAGGGGTGGAGGACGAACTGCGACTGCTCCGATCATCTTAGAGGTTCTTCGGGGTGCGGTGGGTATCGTGGAATGTTCAGGGATTGTGCGGTGCTGAAAAACGAAGGAACAATGGGTGGGATGTTGACTATGTGGAGGGCAGATGGGATTACAGATTAGGAGGTGATAAAAGAAGAGAGGTTTTGGTCTTGTCGCAAAGACCATCTTGCAAAAGAAGAGTAGCCTTGATGTTTGTTCTTTATTATTGCTGCTATGAGTGCTGCGATAGTTTTCAAAAGCTGATGAAGAAACGCAAGCCTTGAATTCTGCCCTGGTTGCATGGTGGATTACTGTGATGCTTCTGCAAGTCCGTTTTTTGCGTTTTCGTAGTTGTCATTTTGCAGCTACTGTTTTTTTTTTATGTTTTCTTTATTTTGTCTGATGTAATTTCTTTGTTATCTTAGAGCATCTCCAATGCAAGGTTCTTAGTTCTTATTTTGGAGTTAAGAACTAAGAACTAAGAACTTTACCATTGGAGGTGCTGACATGGATTCCTTAGTTCTTAAAAATAAGAACTCAGTTCTTATATAAGATGTTTTGCTTTTTGAGTTCTTAGCTTAAAATATTAATTATTTCTCTCTCATCCAAATTACTTTATTACTTTATGAGTTTTGTTTTATTACTTTATGGAAAAAAAAAGTATAAATAATGTGGTTGGTGGGACCAAATGAATAGTAGTAAGAACTAAGAACTCATGGTTGGAGCAAAATTACTTGAGAGTTGCTTAAACACATGTGGCAATACGGGCCCATATGAATAGTGCTAAGAACTAAGAAATAAGAACTAGCATTGGAGATGTTCTTAGTGCTATGTTGTTATATGTTGTTTTTTGTGTGTTTTTCTATTTGCTTTTTGGACTCTCTATGTACTGGACCTGAAGTAATTGGTATTTTGCCTTTTTTTTTTGTTACAGAAGGAAGATTGGTGTTTTCCCATTACTTCCTTATTTATATATATTTTTGGTTTCCCAAAAAAAATATTACCAAAATTAAACTCATGTTATAATTAAAACAGGAGGTTGTTGTTTAAATGACCCATGACAAAATTTAGGTTAAATAACTCATCATCCAATCACATTAGAGATAAGTGAGTTGGAATTTCTATATTTTATTTATTAATTTATTTCCAACTCACTTACGAAGCCAATAGTGTAAATAAAATGAATACAGAGAAATGAAGACAATAGTAGTTTGAATTCTAAAAGTTTAGTTATTCATGAACTAATTATAATCTTTCATTTTTATTCACTTCTTGCATAAAATTACATATCCTTTTATAGGACGCTAAACATAAACATGAAAAGAGGATAGGAAATACACATGGGACATGCGATGTTTTATTATTGATTCTATACATATACAAGAAAGGAAGACCAAGGGATACGATTCAACATAAAGATGGTGGAGGAAAATGGAAATACAATCCAAAACTGAAGTTAAATTCTGAATAACTTGACTTGCTAGCTCTTGGTCATGACTTATGGTGCTTGTATATACCCTCCATATGATGATTCATTAACCAGCACACTGCACACTCATCAAAAAATTGAGATTCAGGGGAAGAAAAACAATCTGAGGATAAGAAGCTGGTACTGACTAGACATCCAAGCATCCAACTGAATCAATCAGAAGTTGTTACAATTCATCATTTGAGATTCTCTAAAGTAACATGTATTCAATATATTACATGACTTGACCACGCTTTGGGATTATTTTCTAAGCTTCTCCTTCATCCTCTGAACTGCAGCCTTCAGAGTTTCCTCATCCTTGCAGAAAGTAAACCTGACTAGATTCTTTTCCTCTTCTGGATTCAAGTAAAATACACTGGAAGGTATTGCCGCCACTCCCACCTCCTTAATTAGATATTCACAGAATGCAACATCATTTTCATGTCCAAAAGGGGTGTGATCTACTAACACAAAGAAAGTTCCACTTGATGGGAACACCTTGAAGCCAACCGCTACCAATCCTTCCACCAAAATTGCTCTCTTTGCCATATAATCCTTCTTTAGCTCCGCAAAGTAAGAATCCGGTGCTCTGAGAGCTGCTGCAGCACCCCATTGCAAAGGATTGGGGGTTGAGAAAGTGGTAAAAGAGTGTGCCTGTCGCAGTCCCCATGTTAAATGTGGTGGTGCTATGGCCCATCCTACCTTCCATCCTGTTAAGGAGAATGTCTTCCCCAAAGAGTTCATTGTCACTGTTCTCTCAAACATTCCAGGCAAAGAAGCGATCGAAATGTGCTCCATATCAAATGCCAACTTATGATAAACTTCATCTGTGAAAACCAGAGCATCATTCTCAATGCAGAGAGATGCAATGGAATTGAGTTCCTCCAGAGTAAAAATCTTTCCAGTAGGGTTGTGAGGGGTATTTATAAAAACAGCACGGGTATTCTTAGAGATGGTGGACTTCAACTCTTCAATCGGGACCGCAAAATCCGGAGGTTGCAGAGTGATGCTTTTAATTTCTGCACCAGCCATGGATAAAGTGGGCATTATAAGAATCATAAAAAGGAGCAAAAAGGATAACCTCATCACCAGGATTTATTAATCCTAACATAGTTGCAAGTATTGCTTCTGTGCATCCAGATGTAACAGTAACTTCCTTTTCAGGGTCTACCACTAGTCCAGTATCTTTCTTAAATCTCTCAGCAATGGCAATGTTCAGGTCAGGAACTCCATAACCCCTCGCATACTGATTTTTCCCATCCCTGATAGCCTGAATCGCTGCTTCCTTTACAAATTCTGGACCATCAAAGTTGGGAAATCCCTGACCAAGGTTTACAGCTCCATGTTTGATGGCAAGCATGCTCATTTGGGTGAAGATTTTTGGTTTGAACTTCTCTAAGCGCTTGGCAATCTAACAAACAAATCACAATCAGCAAGAATCAATGCAAACAAGTGGCATAACTCCGAAATTTGAATTCTTTCAAAAAGACAAAAATCCTCCCCTTTCTCCCGGGCAATATAGCATCCTTGGTCATTTCCCTTTGTTTGGGTAAATAACTTAATTAAATGCTTATGGCAACAAAGTTTATCGCAAAAGCGTTTAATCATAAATTAATTTGAGTAACTTATCAAAATAAACTGGACAATATATCATGGATAAGCATACGCTCTTATTCATAAGTTACTCCGAACAACTTATGAAAATATGCTCAAAACAGCTTATAGGTGCACCATTAGCTATTTACATAAGCTCTTCCAAACTGACATAAGTGTTCATGCTATAAGAATGTTCTTATAAACTAGTAATTAATTAATATTGTGTGATTGTGAATATTCCAATCCATGTATACATATGAAATAATCCTGCATCATGATGTAAATCCAAACAAATAGCTATCTAGCCAAGAGAGAGAAAAAGAGCTCCAACAAACAGATACTGTGTGCCCAATAGAAGAATTTCACAGTTATCATTCATACATCGATTGTGCAACAAATATTAACATCATAAGGCGAGTGTTGATAGAAAATTTAACGAAAATTAAAAACTTTGATCGCAGTGACCAGTGTTTACCTCATGGGTGATGTGTTAGAAATTGATAATAGCAATAATAGAACAGATCTGGAAATTGTTAGCTTAAGGGATGTGAAAGGGGAGAAGAGGATGAACCTGCAAAGGATGGTGGGCGAGGGTCTCATTCCCAGTGCGAACAGTAGACATGGCGGTGGCGGCAACTGAAACTTTGACCTTCTGAGTTTGAGACGCTGAGTGAGAGACTGAGAGGTATGGATAAAATACAAAAATTATCATTCATTCACTCATTCATTATTCCATTTCATTTACATGCCATTTTTATCTACTATTTTCTTATTTTACAATCATATCATCAATTATATCTCTTTCTTTTTTTTTCTCATTCTTTTCTTCTTATATATTTTTTCAACACTTCATTTCCACTTATACTCTTATTAAGAGTTGTAAATGAAACTTTATCACAATATAAATATAAATAATGGACCTTCCTTTTCAAATGATTGAGAAAAACAAAAATAAAAAAGGATTAAAGGTAAATTTTAAATTTTATTAAAATATTTTGTTCACACCTTTCTTAGAGTGGAGAAAAGGTGGAGATAGAAAGAAAAAAAAGAGAAACCATGAAATGTAAATAGGTTATATAATAAGAAAAAAAGGAGAAAGATAAATACAAAATTGAGTGAAAATAAAATGAAAAAATAATGAAGTGTGAATGAATCAACACTCTTATCTTTAAGTTGGTCCCAATAAAATTTTTGCAACATTTTTTGGCGTCAAGAAAAACCATTTGAAATAAAATAAGTTACATCACTTTGTTTTCATGATCCAAAGGTGACTGCAGATGAGGGGTCGGGGTGGTGTTCATGGCGAGGAACCAATATAATATTCATTAAAACTTATTGTCAGTTGTGTTGATGTTAAGACAGAGTCGGTTAAATGACTCGAGTCCATTTCAAGTTAGCATCGCCTGCGCTAATTTGACTGATGACTTTTATCATCGATCAAACTAATGTTAATGGCTATGGGAGACACTAGTCATCTATTATTTGGTGGAGCAAATTTAAATTTTGTACGTTAGCATCGGTTTTGAGTCGGTCGGTTTGATCGATGTTAATGAGTTAAAATTAACATTGGATCGCTATAAAACGTAAATTGTGATGCTAACTCAACCATTTATTTTAATGGTACAACCATCATCGTTCTAATTAAAGATAGTTTTCCATATTTATTTTGGAGTTATGATTCTTTCACACCTCCACTTATTTTTCACAGTTATTTTCTATTTATTTATCTTTTTTTTTCCAATCAAATCACTTATTATATCTTTATTTCTTCTATCTTTTCTTCACATCCCTCTCTTTCATCCTCCATTTCCATGGGATGAAAACAATATTCTTATTGAGGTGTCATGACAATATTCATGGACGTAAAATTGTGCATGAAAAGTGATCTTACTGATATGTTTATAATTGAGTAAAGTTTTTCATTTCATCATCCTCCAAGTAAGTAATCACACGAAAGAAAAAAGTCACTAAGAATGATAGTATGTGTTAGGATTTTCCCATGTTCTAATTAAAGTCACCGTGGAGGTTAGCAAAGATCCTAATTCCTAATAATACCATAAGAGGAAAATGTCATATGGTTTTTGACTCTTTTTTCTTCTGTTTTCGGAAGGTCAACATGAACATTAAAAGCAATTAGAAAAGCACATTGAGATCTGAAGCGATTTAACAGCTATGCACAATCTGATTCTGAAGAACAAGTCCAAAGGGATGCAGAAAGCAAACGCCTGGTTTTCCAATGCAACACCAACTTATTACTACCCAGCTCCTCCACCCTGTACCCGTCATTGAAAAGACCCAGCAACAAGTTCGATTGGCAATGATTGGCGGAGCTCACGGCAACTCCGCTGAACCCTGCCGCACGCAACCACTCCCTCCAGGACCCTCTCTCCTCCCCTCCTCCACCGGTTCTGTAGATCCGGGCCAACGAGCCCACGATCCTCGGCCCAAGGAAGACGCGTTCTACCAAAGCCCTGGCCCGACCTTGCATGGGAAACCCAGCCTCCAATGAATCAAACACGGCGGAGAAGTGGTGTAGCGAGTCCATGAACCGCTCCACGAACCCGCCGAGAGCGGACCCCACCTCCTCCTCCACCACCGTCACCAGCCTCGGCCTTAACGCCTTGGCCGCAGTTAGAAACGAAGCAACTGAATTAGGCGAGCGATAAGTAAGGTGCGGCAAATTTAACATGCAGTTGAACACTAAGGCCTCTCCACGCACAAGCTTGAGCCCGGCGGGCCGAAAGGTCTCGTCGGACTCAAGTCTGGAGTGGTGGAATGAGAAGGGTTGCCCCAGGGAGGTCGCGAAGGCGGTTAACCTTCTTCCGGTCTCCTGCACGGTGGCCATTGACCTCCGACCCACGCCGGATCGAGACAACGCGGTGATGCGTAGGTGAGGGCCGTTGGGATTGGAGGCCAAGGCCTGCATTAGTGAGGCCCATTGGACCCCTTCCATGATGTCGTAGTCGACGATGTGGACCCGGCGTTCGTGGGCCACGGCCTCGACAATGGCCTGGTTGGCCGTGAAGTGGCCGAACTTGACGTAAGGGGACATGTCTTGAAGCAATTGGAAAGCAGCAAGAGCATCATTTTGGGGTTCGTGGTGGGGTCCTCCGATGACGTGGTGCTTGCTGCTGCTATTGTACGCTCCCCCGGCGCCTTCTAGCAGGCCTTGCAGCGCTTCGGTAAAATACGCAGCAAGCCTCTCCATGTTTGTACCGTCGGTGTGGGACACCAACTCCTTGAGCCGAACCAATATCACTCGAGCCAGTTCGCGGTTCTTGTTTGCGCCGGTGAGGGCCTCCGCGCCGGCCATCAGCAGGTGCACCAGCCTCAGGCCCTTAAAGTCGTCGTCTGCCGCTTCTGGCGTGGTGGTTGTTGTTGTCGTGGTTGTGGTCATTGTTGTTGTGGTTGCTTCTTCTTCTTCTTCCTCCTCCGAGGTGGTGGATGCGGTGTGGTCTGAAAACGCGGGGCCAGTGTTGTTGTCGTCAATCATGGAGTCGATGAGGTGGTGGAAGTCGTCCTGGTTGCCGGTGAAGGCGTCCCAGTTGACGACAGGGGACCAGTGGTTCCAGCTGCATCCGTAGTTATCGTTGTCGGAAGATGGGGTGTTGGTGAGGGTGCTGTGTCCGGAGAAGTCGAGGTGATGGATGCAATCTATATCCATTTCCATGCCTGAGGTTGTTGAGTTGAGTAAAATCATCAAAAGAAGAGAGAAAATAACGTAACTGTGGGTGTATTCAAAAGAAGTGATAGCTTAGAAGAATATATCCTTTTTGTGTGAGAAGGGAGAAGGGTAAGAGGGAGGCTTATAAAGGGGTTGAGAGTCGAAAGAGATCGAGGAAGAGTTCGAAGCATGAGACAATGGAAGTCCAAAATAACTGGTTGGTCATTATATAAAATATGGAGTTATGTGGGCTATGAGACTTACATGACTGCCTACCTGATAGGCAGACTCCCTTATTATAATAATCACAAGTGTTGTTTAATACTTCCAATGATCTGAGTCTTGAACATTATTAATTGATTGTGATTTTTATTTTTTAATATGAAAAATGACTCATCATATATCACCAAACAGCAGGTTAATTATTTTAGGGATCTTGCTCTCGGTTAAAAGTTTTTGAATTTTCAAGATAGTGTGTAACTTAAAAAATCACCACTAACTTTCAGTCACCACCACTTACCTACTCTCCCGGCCTCTGCCAATACTCTTCATCTGTGCCAACTCAACCTCCTTCACAGAGAACCCCGATCTAACGAGCCACCATCAACAACTAGAATTTGGGCCACCATGGTCCATAGCCATCACCAATATTGCCCTTGCCATTCGCCAAGACCTGCTCCCTCAGCCTCGCTTCTCCAAAGGTGTCCGCACCCCTAGGCTTTGCCACAAATAGGAGCAGTGTGGGTCACTCCCTCAGCCTTGCCTCTCCAAAGGGGTTTACTCCCTCTACTCAAAGCTCTAAACGAACTATTTTTCGTTCAAATCAACATATTATTGACAATTGGGTTGTCAGTAAATTAGCGATCTTTCGTATAATAATTATTAATTATTAAACTACTAAGCATAGAAATATAAACAAAATTCTACTAACTTCAATGATGTCCCAAATTTTGTAAACATGTCTCACAAGCGTTACCAATACTACAAAATGAAAAAATAAGTTCAAAAATAAATAAAGAAATAACGCAATATTAAATAAAAATTATAAACAATAAAAGAATTAAAAAACGAGAGAATAAAAGAGAGGCGTGAGTGAAATTGTCGCGCAATAGTACTGTTGTATATAAGGCCCAGTTTGGAAGAGCTTATTTGAGCTTATCTGACAGCATAAGCTCTTATGCCAGTGTTTGGGAGAGCTTATGCAAACAGCTTATGGTCTGCCATAAGCTATTTTCAGCTTATTTTCATAAGCTACTCAGGATAGCTTATGAAAAACAGCTTATGCTTATACACAGCTTATTTTTAATTTATTTCAATAAATTTTTAAAAATAGCTTATGAATAAGCTCTTATGTCATAAGCGCTTATGACCATAAGCGCTTAATTAAGCTGTTTATCCAAACGGGGCCTAAGTTACCGATAGGTTAAGTCATTGTTAAAGACTTAAAGTCGTCAGTAACCTAGAAAATGACAAACTTATCACTAAAACCGTTGGTAAATGGACAATGCAATTAATGCATTTGTTGTCGAGTTACTAGGGGTTGAGACCGGCAGAAAGTAGCATGTGAATTTTGCTACGGATATACTCATCACATAAAACCATACATTTTCCTACCAAACATTGTCGTCATTTATGCTTCCCGCCAACCATTCCTGACCGATCACTAACGATTTAAACCGCCTAGTTTACAATTTTTTCACAAAAAAATCTTACGGACTATATAATAGTTAGTAACGCGGCTTTTGTACTTAAATGGTATAGTTTATTTTGGAAATTACAGCTTTAGGGTACTTTTTTTTTATTTACCAAACTAGTATAAATCGCCACTGTCAGTGGCGATTCTATTTTTTTTTTTTTACTTTTTTAAAGAATCGCAAATGCTATTGGCATTTTTGTTTTTTTTTTGTTTTTTAAATAAATCGCCAACCATGTTGGCGTTTTCTTTTCATTTTTTTAAAAAAAAAATTCCCTAAAATCGCCAACTGTGTTGGCATTTTCTTATTTTTTATTTTTTTTCTTTTTATTTTTTTTCTTCTTAAAATCGCCAACACCGTTGGCTTTTTCTACTTTTTGTTTTTTTTATTTTTTTTTAAATAGTAATTAGAATGATATTTAATTTATTTTAAAAGACCATATGAATATTTTTATAAATATAAATGAGAATTAGAGTAAAGCTAAGACAACTATGTATAAACAAAAGTCACAATTTTACATTGGAAATTTAAGAAACAACTCAAGAAATCTTCTAGTAAACAGAAGGAGCTCAAGTGTTTAATCCAAACATTTGTATGTATTTGTTGTGTAACAATATGCTTATGAAGGTGCATATTTATAGGGTCTTAATATATTAAAAAAATATAAAATAAAAAGCCAACATGATTGGCGATTTGAAAAATATTGGAGGAAAAAACAAAAGGTAGAAAACGCCAACTGGGTTGACGATTTTAAGAAAAAATAAAAAAAAATAAAAAATAGAAAACGCCAACTATGTTGGCGATTTTAAGAAAAAAAAAGTTAAAAAGAAAAGAAAAGAAAACGCCAACATTGTTGGCGATTTATTTAAAAAACGAAAAACAAAAACAAAAAAGCCAATAGCATTGGCGATTCTTTAAAAAAGTAAAAAAAAAAAGAAATAAATTTGCCACTGACAGTGGCGATTTATACTAGTTTGATAAATAAATAAAAAGTACCAAAAAACTGTAATTTCCAAAATAAACTATATCATTTGGGTACAAAAGCCTAGTAACGCATCCATTTACTGATGACTTTATGATCTACAGGAAAAAAAAATTGTTGGTATCTGCCAGTTTTCTTTATAGTGTGTTTTAGTTTTATTTAATTAATTGATATATTTATAATAATATTACTATATTATAGTTTTTATGAGTAAAATAAATTTTTTATTATTTTTACACTTTATACTGTTATTTTAAACATAAATAAAATAAAATAGTTCTAAAATTATTTGTGCGAAAAATAGAGAATATTTTGCAAAACCCAACATCATCATACTTATTTAAAATATAAACACTGACAAACTCCAATATCAACGTGGCTGGCGTTTTTTAATTTGATCAATCGACAGACTGAACAAGAGGTGGCTGCTATTCTCAAATTTTTCTGCTCACGATAAATATTTGATCATGTGAATTGTGAACCCATAACTAGCATTAATGAAGATACATGCATTGATAAGATAAAGCCACTATATTTTACTGTATTGCACGGATACGGGTACGGTATTGGGTACGCGGTACGCGATTTTTGAAAAAATAGGGGTACGGATACGTTAGATATATGTATATTTTTTTAAAATATAATATATAATAAAATATACATAATATTTAAATATAAATAAATTATGCAAAAAAAAGGCAAAACGTCGTCGTTTTGAGCCTGGGAAAAAAAATATAAAGACCAAAACGACATCGTTTTGAACCAGGAAAAAAAAAGGCAAAATGTCATTGTTTTGAGCTCAGGAACCAATTTTTTTTTTTTGGAACGGGTAGGTACCGGGTACGTACCCACAGCGTATGCGTACCGAGTACGTACCCGGTACGGGTATGCGGCCAAAACAGCCGTACCCATGCAACAGAGATATTTTGATAAGAGAAGCATTAGAATTGCTTTTGCATGTGCTTATATATATAAGTTATAATGTGCAAAAATGTAACTTAACACACTGAGTCACGAGTTTTATTCCAAACGCCAAAAGAACAGAGTCACGACTCACGAGTGAAATTAAAGTATGGGAGGTGGTTAATTGGAGAATAGGGGCATAATAAGCTATTTCAGATGAGAGTGAGAACATGGAAGAAAAAGGGAACATTTAAAGTGCAAAAATGCAAGCAAAACAAGAAAGAATATTCTAGTGGTATAGGGGTTATGATGGACTAATTTTTTATCGTATTGAAATCATCAAAATGAAAGCTCTGTTTTGTTCGAATGTTATTAATTAACTTTACAAAATGAAAACCCTGCAAGGCTACAACAACTATTTGCCTGTTTGTTTTTACTAAAGTTTTTTATTTCAACTTTCAGGGGAAGATAGTAAATGGAAACCCATGATCGTCCTAACGGGTTAAGAAAACTCAAGTCTATTATCTTGGAACAAACAGGTTATAATATCATCGTATATAATTATATTAGTGTTCTTATATTACATATATATATATATGGGAATGTTAACTTACTCTCACTTAATTTTGTGAAGAAGTAAATTAGTAACCAACACTTTTTCCTTTACATACTGTTTGGTTCAAAGGAGAGGAGGGGAGGGAAGGGAAAGGGGGAGGAGGGATTTTAATACTTATTACATTTGGTTCATAGGAGGGGAGAGAAGGGAAAATAACTTATTTTTATTTGATTCATGAGAGTAGGGACGAGATTTTATAATTAAAATTACTTTTAAATCCTTTGCAGCAATGAATTTGGTTCAAGCAATCATAATATCAAACAAAATCATATCAAGCACCACAGGAAATGACTGCAGTCATATTTGCACCATGCTCTTTATTTGGGCCTTCAAAGTTTTGCTTTTTTTTTTATTGTTAGAATGTAGTTGGTGCTCTCTAAGTAATTCTAATTTCAGAACGTTCTTGGCTAGAGATGTCTGCAGCGAATCTGAGATATGTTGCCCAGGTTTCTACGGGTGCGATTCTTAATGTACAATGTGAGAAGAAGAATAATACAATGGATTGTTTGGCACGTCATGCTAGTTCATCAAGAGCTCAGAAGCAGATTTGGAAGAGACCCCCTTTGTCAGTTTATGCATCTTTGTATCTTGATTCTGTTAGCTAGTTTTGGTTCTTAATTTATTAATTTTCCTCTTGTAAAAAAGATTAAACTTTTTAATATTTTGTACATATATTAAAATTATTACATATTTTCAATAAGCATAATTATCTGAATAAGGTCTTATAATTATTAGAGGTGGTGGGATTATATTCCTTGTGATGAATTTTCTATTAGCAATGAAAATGAGAAGTTATTAGTATTATTAGAAGTTACATACTACCGAAGGCTATTTGTACGAAGTTCTTGTTAATTATTTATCGCTACAGACTGTCGGTGACTTGACGTGTTAAAAAGATTGTTTGAGCCCGTCCGACAACCATAGTCGTCGGTGACGCGCACTCTTAAATTTCCTATCCTGTTACTCGCGATCTATAGCCATCAATGTTGTTTTCCCATGGGAAATTGCAATTTGTGACGGTTTAGCCATCAATAATGACACATATTGATGCCTATTTTTGATGGACTCAAGGCCATCGGTAAAACGCATGCAGACAATAATGGGACATTTTCTTTTAGTGAATTAGGTGTTGACTAGCTAGCTTTTTTCAAATTGCACTCTTCATTTCAAGGTTTTTATATGGAGAAAGATAGCAACATACTCCCTCCGTTCTTAAATAATTGACACTATTTCTAACTAAATTTTGTTCCTAATTATTTGCCACTTTACAAAGTTTAAGAGAGCATTAATTATACTTTATCAATTGTACCCTCCATTTATTGGTGGTAGAACAATTGAAAAGTTAGAATTAATAAGTGAGATAAATGGTATAATAAAAAGTTAGATTGTAATTTTTTTTTTGAAAGAAGAACTTTATTAATAATGAAAGGAACCAAGAGCAGTAGAAACGACTCAAGGACCAGGAACTACAGCATCTAGCCAAGGATCCCCACATAGTCGCATCACGAGGCCAAAAAGAAAAGGATAAAGAACCAGAAGATGAGTAAATGTAGCAGAATGCAAGAAACAGAAAAGTAGAGATAAACAGAAACCAAAAGTAACACCAAAGTCCAAGTTAGATCGTAAAAACATTAATTGTTATTTCTTAATACTTTTGTAACAACCTTAAAGTGTCAGTTATATAGGAACGGAGTGAGTACTTTTTTTGGTACATTGGAAAGATAAATTGTACCCTCTAAGAATTATGGATCGCTCTCACCTGACTCATATGTCCCATAACTCTTACCACTTGAGCTATTATTCGGGGATAATAGCAACATATTTTTTAACACAACATTATTATGATTGGTATATTTTTTTCACACATTTACCTTATTTTACATCAGCAGGATGTTTTTATGTAAAAAAAAATTTCATGTATTGTAAGACCCAAGATTTTAAGCTTAGAATAAGTGGAAGAGATTTCCATTTACGATTAGGCTTGATGTAATGTGAAGGGAAACCTGAACGAAAGTTTATTAAATGAAATATATTTATGAAGGAGAAAGTTCAGGAAAAGTTCAAGGATTGCATTATGATCGATAAAAGTTATAGCACGAACGTTTTACGCTTAAACCTAGGTCAGAAACCCTAGTATATAGCTAATTTTCACTTTTAGGCACGACGGAAGTTAATTCCAAAAATCTTCAGAGAAATGTTAGAACTTCTCTTTTTTCATATATCACAATCGTTTCGAGGCGAAACTCTAGGATCTACGAACGTCCGATTCCAATCATCGGAAGTTTGCCGAAACCGAATCCCTGGTATTTCAAAACCCTAGAATTTCTCGACAATGAAGACTTTATCTATTCAGAGCTTCAAATGAATATTCTACACGCGTACACCCATTTCTCTTGATGATTTCAATCTTTCTTCCGAAGGAAGTTTTCTATTCCGACATTCGATGCAAAAAGCAACTTATCGGGTAAAATAGTTTTATACCGACTATGCTTTAGTTGCCAAAAATACAAAGAGACCTCATTTTAGTTTTGGAATTCTTTCGCCAAAACCTATCTTAGAATTCACGGAGAATGACGCCGGAAAAATCAGATTCGCGAAACTTTCATTTTACCGCGTTTCGCCAACCTCTATATATAGCCAAGAAATGAGAAAAAAACAAATATCTTACCCATTTCTTCCCAAGGAGGCCGCGAGTTTGCTAAGGAGAGGAGGAGAAGAGATTTTGTTCAATCCTTGCTTGATCGTTGATTAATCAGTTGCTGCTTCAAGGTTTCGAGGTATAGTCGCTAATCCTTACCTCTGATCGCTTTTTCCATAGCTTTTCTGTAGAGTTTTATGAGTGGATAGTGTAAGACCCGGATTTTCGGAACAAGTTAATTTCCGACTCACGCGTGGAATCAGTGTAAGTGTGACAGGAGTTTGATATTTGAGAAAGATTAATGAAGAAGAAAGTTCAGGAATTGCTCGAGGAATGTGGTGTTGTTTCTTTCGGAACTAGTGCGAGTCGTCTGCACACCTGCCTTATGGCGAGCATGTCCAGAATAGGCTAATTTCGCTTTTAAAGCAATGTTTAGGCGATATTTCGAATTCTTGGAAAATTTAAAGATTCTCTTTATTTTTCCTTCGACCAGCATTTCATTTCGGAACTCTGGACTGTACGCACGATAGTATTTACTTTTCGGATGTCCGCCGACGCTAATTTCTTTGCTTCGAAACCTTAGTTTTGAGCGAAGGATGAAGACTTTTTCTATTCGGGACTTCTAACGAAGATTCCGTCCGCGCTGCCAGACTTGTTTCGACATTTCCAATCTTTCTTCTGTTGGAAGTTTTGTCGTCTGAGCATCACAGCAAAAAGTAGTTTTTCGGGACAGACTAACTTACACCGCTTTTGGCGTTTTGGATATCGTTTTTCCTAAATCTTAGATATTTGTTTTGAGTTCTGGAATTCTGACGCCAGAATCTCTCTTAGAATTCCACGGTGATCGTGCTGCAAAAATCGGAATCGCGAAATTTTCATTTTCCCGCGATTTCGCGTGCCTATAAATAGCTCAAAAAGCAAAAATTCCTTCATTTTCTTCCTATTGTGGCTGAATTTCGTGGAGAGCAAGGGGGGAGGAGATTTTCGCGAAAACTTGACCAATCTTCGCGCAGTTCGTCCCTACTTCTAGGTATCGAGGTAACTAACACGATTCCTACCTCTGATTATTGTTTCTGTTGCGTTTCTAAAGTCGTTTCTGTGCTCACAGTTTTGAGCTTTTTCTAAAATGGTTCGATTTCTTCGATTTCTTGGTTGGGTTATGTTCCTTACGTTCCCCTGAGTCTAAAACCTATGTCAGTAAACGCTGATTGTGATCCAGTTGTCCAGGATCTGAAAAACTGTTTCAAAACCCTTTTTGTCTCACATTTCGAAACTTTATTGTCGAAAAGACTTAATCTGACTTCGTGCCTTTAGGATTTGTTGTCACGGATGTCATGAGGATCATTGCTGTCAAATTTGTTTTCAGAACTGATAACTTTGAAGTTTTGAGCCTTTATTTTGGACCAAAATGCCCCTGGATAGTTGTATTTCGGCCCGATTGTCCGAAAATTGTTCCGACAGTCTCTTTGCCTTAGTTTTACCCTAAAACTACCTTGTGAATTGATTTGATCGAAGAAAAAGAGCCGAAGCCCTTTTCTCCTTATGGCCGTGGGCTATTTCCTAAGGGGGGGAGTTTTTCGTTTTCGAAAACTTGTCCTTTCGTACCCGATTGTCGTATTCTGAAGCTTTAATGCTTTGTCTATCGTTTATGTATTGTTTTGCGATCGAACTAATCGATTTTGTTTGGTTTCTGCTTTGTTTTCCTCCGAGGTTCAGTTGAAGGAACTTTGGAATACTCAGAGCAATTGTTTGAGGAGAACTTTGTTTGCGAAGCTGGAACAGCTCGAGGTTAGGGCAACTTGCTATATTTAGCTATGATTGCATGATAGGCGTCGATAAATTCGACTTATGCTTTATCTGATGTTGTTTATGATGATGATTTATTGTTATGATTGTTTTCATAACTTATGATATTGATGATGTGTTGAATTGAGCGTTTTGACGCAACTTCGGAGTGGAGGTTCATTGACCTGGTGATCTTTGACATTTCGGGTTGAATGAACAACCCTAGGAAAGTCCGAATGTGGGGTTTGAGACTTAGCCATTTGTTGGGATTCGTTGGAATTCCTAGACTTTCCCCGGGAAATGTATTTTGGGTGGTTGATTTTTGGAAACTTAGAATGATAGAGCTTTCGAAAAATAAAGACTTGGGAAACTTAGACTTTGAGAAATAAACTCATAATTTGACTAATTTGAATTGAAATCATTTTTATTAACGTTTAAGCATAGGAGAACTGAAGGGGAAAAATATTTACGAAAGGCGGGGAAAAGTCGACCTTTGTTGTGGGTTTGGAGAGTTATCGGAATTGGGAAAGCCACTAAGGTGAGCTATGGTGATGATTGAAAGTCACCGAGTACGTTAGTACTCTTGGGGAGTGTTGTGGAGCCGTGTTGTATTGACCGACACCTAGTGATCTTGTTGTTTGGGCTGTGTTGTATTGACCGACACTAGACCCTCGTGTAATCTTGTTGGTGGAGTTGTGTTGTATTGACCGACAATAACTCTTGGGTTGTTTTGAGTTTGGGTCGGAGCAGTTTTTGACCATCGAGATTTGATGAGTCAGATGACTCAAGAAGTCATCAAGGGTGATCGCACTCCTTTCATAATTAATTATCTTTTGTCGCCGAATCGACATATACCTTCGGGTACAGTATATCTATATACCTTCGGGTACAGTATATACCTTCGGGTACAGTATATCTATATACCTTCGGGTACAGTATATACCTTCGGGTACAGTATATCTATATACCTTCGGGTACAGTATATCTATATACCTTCGGGTACAGTATATACCTTCGGGTACAGTATATCTATATACCTTCGGGTACAGTATATACCTTCGGGTACAGTATATCTATATACCTTCGGGTACAGTATATCTATATACCTTCGGGTACAGTATATACCTTCGGGTACAGCATGCCTTCGGGTAACTCGGGCATTCGTTGGAGGGAAAAGTCGACCCGCAGGGTTAGGACTGATCCGACTATGTCAAGGTTGTAAGTGACACCCGAGGGTTATGGTCGGCACAATGCTAGTGCTAGGACCGACTCGATCGTGCCCAGCCTATTTCTTCCGGAACCTTCTTAATTGACGTTGCATTGACATATCATGCACTCTAACTATATCTGTTGAGATATTGATGATTTGATGTTGATAAACATCGTTATGTGTTTTGATGATTGAATTGTATTAGGGAGTTGAAACAATACATAACTTATATGTATATATACAACATATATATATACCCCCTTTATCGCATGTTGATTGTATATCTATTGTATTCTGTAAGTTGACCCTAACACCTTGGCTTTGTTTGTATGTTTGTGTTTGGGCGGTCGGCCTGCTGCCAGGCGTCTGTCAGCCGGTTCGTGATGATTCGTTGTGCGGGAAAGACCCGGAGCGAAATGTCTATTACTGAAGCTTTCGACGAGGACCCGGACTTCATGGCTGATCGAGGGAGAGTCGATAATAGTAGTGTGGGATATGGGTGGTTAGAGTCTTTTGAGTTGGTTGTCACTGTCATAGCTCTGATTCGTCTTACTTTTGGGACCGGGTAGGTTCCCGATATATGGCTTTTTGTGTGGTTCTCTTGCTGAGGATCACAGAGAGTCTGTCGGACTATAGGGGTCTTGGGTTGAGGCCATTTTGAGGCCGACTTTCTCTTGGATAGTGGTATATTTGATGCTTTTGCGTACAGTTCTGGTTTGTATATATTCGCCTACGGGCACGCTACCTTGGAGTCACTGCGTGTGCGCGTGACGGGATAGTGCAGCAGAGGCTGTACCTTTGTATATGTTGTTTATCGGTTAGTTTAGTTGTTGGGCTTTGTCTTTATTTCTTTATTGCTTTTATTAAAAGGAAACAATCAAAAAAAAAATTACCTGTTTTCCGCGTAAAGTTTATTTTTGGTTATTAAAGTGACACCTGGAATCGGGGTGTTACAGATAGTTTATGGGTTTTTGCAAAACTATCCTGAATCTTTCATTTCTGATTCTAAACCTCTTCTATATGTGCCCAAGATCACTTCTGCCGGATTAGATTTTCCGTTATGTCGCCGGAATTCCGCCGGAATCAATTTTAGCCTTAAATACCCATTTTTGGAGTTTTTGAGGTAAAGCTTCAACCTTTAGGCTAAAAACTATCGCCTTAGCTTAGTGTTAGTAGGATTAGTTGTCATAAACGTCGTTAGTAACGTCCCTGCAAAATTTGGTTTTTGGGATTTCAGTTTTGAAATTTCTAAGTTAAAAATCATGACCAAAATACCCCTGCGACAGTTTTCGATCCGATAATTTTTCCGAGTTCAGAATACCCTTAGTTACGGCTAATGATAGCATAGGAACCAAGTTTGATCGAAGAAAAATCGAGCCCCATAATTACCTAAAGTGGCCGAGCCCTATTAAGGGGGAGGAGGAAAAATTTCCTTTTCCGAAAACTTGTCTTTCGCGCTAGATTATCGTACCTTAGAGTATAGATTACTTCGAGTAACCTTAGTAAGTATCGATAGCTTAGTTTTCGATAGATTCTGATAGTATTTCTGTGGTTTTGCTCTAAAGGTGATTTTGAAGAATTTACAGCGGAGCAAGGCTTTGATTGTGAAGGAGCTTTAGGAGATAACTCTGGAGAACCTACAGGTGAGGGCTTCTCACTGAATCTCTAGTTAATGCTTAGGGTCGATGTTTCGACATTGTTTACTGTTTATGCACTGGAATTGTGTGTGATTGGAAAATGTTTTCTGAGGCTTCGGCTGACAATGTAGATGATTCATCTACTGAATGTTTTTGAGATTGTCTTACATGCTATGTGCTATGTGGGTAATCTAGGATGTGTGGTGCATGCTTTATATGCTAAGTGCTAAGTGTTTATGATGCGATTATTGATATATGACATGTTGTTGAGTGTGATGATTTAAATATGCTCTGTACTGGAATCTGAGATTCTGAATGGTGAGAATAGCGGGCAGGTCATGCCGATTTTATTTTGAGAGTTTGGAGAAAGTTTGATAGGACGAACGAGGTTCGGGCCTTAATTTTGTTTAGTGGATCGAGACCTCCTCTGGAAGCGACTTGGGATTGGGAGATCCTGCAAATGTATAAGACTTGCGATAAGACAAAAGGGAATCTATTTTATAAAGAAAATTCATAAGACCTTAAATAACCTCAAAATCTTTAAGTAATGATAACAACCTCGAAGGAAGGCATTGGAAGTCAAATCATAGTTTTGGAAAAGCGAGGAGTGTCGTCGGATCCAAGTGTTGAGGAGTTTGGTAAGTTCTGAGTATGTTGGTACTCCTTCGCTCGTTGAGCAGTTTGTTAGCCATCCAAGGGATGAGCCGAGAAGCTTCACTGAGGCGTGAGACCTTGTGAATGCGGGATACTCCACTGAGGCGTGAGACCTTGTGGAAAGCATGGAACTCCACTGAGGCGTGAGACCTTGTGAGAGCATGAAACTTCACTGAAGCGAGAGACTTCGTGAGAGTATTGATGACCCGAAGAGTCATCGTGAGTGGTTGCACTCGTTTTATGATTATTGTATTTTGTCGCAGAATCGACTTTACCTTAGGGTAAGCTTTTAGAGACTTTAATTTACCTAGAACACGTGGCGACGTGTCGAGTGAGATTCGGAGACGTTGTTTGACTAATCATCCTGCATTCATGCAACATTAATGAGGTATTAACACAGGACGTACTCTGGACCTCGTCGGATTCCAAAATGGTCATAAGACCCGGATTTCCGTGTAAGAGCGTCTGTAGACGTCTCTTGTAGCAGACCGAAATGGCAGACCTACGGGTTACGGCTGATCTGGCTACCTTGGTTTGGTGTAAGAGACACGCGGGCAGAATGGTCCCACCGTTGCTGGTGCTAGGATTGATCCGGTTGATGTCCATCCCAGAGGCACGCGAGCAGAATGGTCCCACCGTTGCTGGTGCTAGGATTGACTCGTTTGATGTCCATACCTATGTTTGGTGTAAGAGGCACGCGGGCAGAATGGTCCCACCGTTGCTGGTGCTAGGATTGATCCGTTTGATGTCCATCCGTTCCGGATTGCATATTGGTTGACTGGGTTAACCTGCATATCATTTCATGCAACATGCATACTGACCTAGTTGATGAGTGTGTTTGGTACCTGTTAATTCTATTTGAGGCATGTTAACTGTGATTTACTGTCGGTTATGTTCATTGAGAAATATGCAACCCTAGGATGTTATCTCTAGTTATAAGCCTAA
This sequence comes from Lotus japonicus, assembly GCF_012489685.1. Lineage (NCBI taxonomy): Eukaryota > Viridiplantae > Streptophyta > Magnoliopsida > Fabales > Fabaceae > Lotus > Lotus japonicus. The sequence continues at coordinate 62,269,234 of NC_080041.1, read as the reverse complement.
GTGGCTATTATCTTATTTATATCTATTGGTGCTATTATTTACATAATTCTTTGGAGTTGACCCTCGCATCTTCTGTGTGTGCTTTGGCGAACAAACGCCCTTTGTCAGATGTCTTTGGCAGGCTGATTCATGATGGTTCATCCTTCGGGAGGAACTAGGGTTGAGATGCGGGAACTGGAGCGTATCGCGGTAGCGAGAGGAGGACGGATGGTGTACATAGACTAGGTCGTTCCGGATTCAGATTCGGGCGACGATCATGCTAGCATGTAGGTTTTAGTGCTGGTGTGAGCTCCTCGAGATGGGATTAGTGTAGGAGTAGAGTCTTAGCTCTGAACATCATTTGTTTTCTTTCGGGACAGGGTAGTTTCCCACCTATAGCTTTTTGTGTGGTTTCTTTACGGGAATCACAGAGAGTTGGTTGGACTTAGGAGGTCTTGTTTCAGGCCGATGGGCCAGCTTATTCTCAGTTTTGAGGGATAGTGTTGCGGACACTTACCTTTAGATTTGGTTTGTACATTTTGCCTTCGGGCGCTACACTTTTCTTTCCGTCACTGGAGGTTACTCGTGACGAGGTTGTTACTTACAGCGGGGGCTGTTTATATATTGTATATTAGCTCTATTACTTTTCGCTTTTGGGTTTTATTTAATTCAGTCTTGTCTTAGTTATTATCGAAAAAAAATATTTCACGTTTTTCCGCATTAAGTTTACTTTTGGTTACTAAAGTGACGCCACCGAAATCGGGGTGTTACATTGTGGTATCAGAGCACGGTCGAGTCTTTCGGGAGTTGTTGGGGAATAGGTCTTCTGTGCTAGGTTGTGTGACTCTGCAAAGAGTGAAGATTGATTGTCTGCAAGCGATTTTTCGCTTAAAAATTGATTGAAGTTATTGCTTAATCATATTGTATAGTTATACTAGATGCTATCTTATGATGAGTACTAACTGTTTGTTTAACTTAATAGAACATGGTGAATACTAATCAGCTAGCTGAGATGATGGCCACTATGGCCCAAGCGGTAACAGCGCAGGCCCAAGCGGTAACAGCGCAGGCAAATAATAATGCGATGAGGCGTGCTGCTGAGGAGGCACGTGATCAGCATCAGCGCCAGAGGGAAGTAACTCTGGACCAAAACAAAGGCCTCAATGATTTCAGGAGGCAAAACCCACCAAAGTTCTCTGGTGGTACTGACCCAGACGCAGCGGATCTTTGGATCCAGGAAATCGAGAAGATTTTCGGCGTTCTGCAGACTGTAGAGGGTGCCAAGGTGGGCATGGCGACTTATCTTCTGCTGGGAGATGCTGAATACTGGTGGAAGGGCACCAGGGGAATCATGGAAGCCAACCATGAAGAGATCAACTGGAACTCGTTCCGGACCGCGTTCTTGGAGAAGTATTTTCCGACAAGTGCCCGGGATGAGAGGGAGACGCAGTTTTTGACACTCCGTCAGGGAGGTATGTCTGTACCGGAATTTGCTTCGAAGCTGGAGTCTTTGGCAAAGCATTTCCAATTCTTTAATGATCATGTTGACGAGCGCTACATGTGCAAGCTGTAACACCCCGTTTTTAATTAAAATAATGTTGGTATTTTATTTTAATTAAGATTATATTGTATGGTGGTTTAATAGGTGATATATTAATACTTTAATGAAATAAAATAATTTTTTTGTGATGCTGAGTGTGTTTTATGAAATGGAAGAGAGCTAGGGGGTGAAAGTTAGGATTAAAAATAGAGACAAGGACTAGGAGAGATTTTAGGATTTTTAGTTTAGCCCTTGAGGAATTAGGTTTAGATGGTTTAATAAGGATGGGGAAGCAGCTAAAGAAAAAAAAAATAAGAAAGAAGAGGACGCGTGAAAGAAGGAGAAAAAAAAGAAGAAGAAGGCTGTGCGTGAAGTAGCAGGAAGAGAGGGAGAGCGGATCGGCTTCGGAGAATTCGATCGGGAACGGGGAGCTGCACTCAATCCAAAGGTAAGGGTGGGATTTTGAGTTTCTAATGGAATTATGGTGAATGATATTAGGGATTTGGGAGATGTAGAATTGTTTCTGTTAATGATGTTCTGGAAATCTGATTTGAAATCCATTGATTTTGGGATTTTCTTTTGTGTGATTGAACGGGGTGAGGGCAGAACCATAGTATGCTAGGAGTTTTGGGTTGAGGTTCCCTTTTGATTTTCTTTATGATCACGCACATAAGGACTGTTAGGTAGCATGCTTGTTAGGTTTTGTGTCTTGTTTGATGAGAAACAACTTTAATCACTTATTTTGGAACATAAAACGGACTGGTCATTTTCCTGGTATGAACCGTGACTTTCGAAGCCTTTTAGAGCCTGTTTAGAGTGCTCGAATAATGTTGCGTTGAACTGAGAAAGTGTAGACCTTTGAAAGAGCTTTCTGGAATGATATGGTACATAATTTTTGGTTGAGAGACGAGGTCTGTAAGTTCAGTTTAGTAAACCATGTTTTTCTGCGCTCTGTATCTGCTATCTCTGCCAGTGAACTTCAACGTGATTTTTCACCTTGTTAATGTGCCCAGAAAATTCTTTGATGAACTAGAAAGAGGTAGAGTTTTCTGTTAGCTTTTCAAATTGAGGTCATTTGTAATTTTTGAACAAGTAACGAATCCTGTAGGTTATCTCTACTGAAATATGTTTCTGCTGTGAGCGTAATTCCTGAACTGCTATATGATTTATGCACGGATTTGATGATGCTGTGCTGCTGTCCAAAATTTCCTGGGCTGGACAGTACACTTCGAGACCTGTTTTCGCCCAGTTAGAGTGCTCAAATGAAGATGTGATCAACTAAGAAATTGTAGGACTTTAAGTTAGCTTTCTAGGCATATAAAATACATGATTTTTGGTTCAGTAACGAATTCAGGAGACCGCTTTTAGTGGCTGGTGTTCCTGCTGTTTTTCCAGATTACGGAAATTCTGATTGTTTTGGAAATATAATTAGATTTAGCTTACATGTTGTATGAAAGTTAGTGTCTTTATGTTCCATGTATTAGCTATGAGGATGATGCATGTGGCTGAACACCTTTAGCATGAAATCCATAATTTATTTACCATATGTGATAGCTTCTTCCATGATTGCATGCTTAAGTGAGTTGTTTCATTGATTTGGTGCCAAAATTGCCTAAGATGTCAGGGTAATTGTATAGTTGATAAAAATGCATGTGTGCTGAATTGTGTTGTTTTAAGCGATGTTAGTGATGTAGTGATATAGGCTCAATGCCTCATGTTGAAGTGATGATTATGAGATGTATACGTCGTTTTGAGTCGCATAGCATCTGCATACTCTGTGATGGCCTGTATTGGCGATTTGTGATGAAGGCTTATGCCTTGTGCCTCCAATAATTGGCAATTCGTGATGAGGGCTGAAGCCCTGTTGGTACCACATACATATGCATAGTCATTGTTGTGTTCGAATTGTATCCGAGTCGATGACGTTATTTGTGACTGTTTTAGTAACTGAGCTATATGAATATAAAAAGAAGTGGTGTGGCATTAATCTAGCATATTTATTGCCATTCTTATATTTATGATACTCGATATCTCACCCCTTCTGTTTGAATGTTACCCTTGTTGGTAACGTGCAGGTAATTAGGAGGAGTAGTCTATAGCCTTTATTTCGAGTTGGAGTCCTTGCTCTGATACGTAGCACTCGGGGGGGAAATGGACGCTTGTTTTCCTTCTGTTATAATTTGAATTAAGTTGTTATTTGAGAAGTTGTTTCTGTTTTAAGTTGTGGGCAAGATACTATGTTTTCTTTAAGTTTTAAAGACACTGGATTCGCTGCATAACTATTTGTCAAAGTGAACTAGTTCAAAGACTAATTAACTGTCACAAGAGCATTTAAGTTTATTTATGAGTTCATCTCAAAGTTTATGTGCTATGTATCTGTTACAGGAGCATTATGATAATGTTTTAAGTGATTATGTAATGCCCCATGAGTGTTAGAATTTTTATCACTCTGATATTTGCAATACATATACCGTTTAGAATTGGGGTGTTACACAAGCGCTTCGTGAATGGACTGAGACCAGATATTGAGGACTCAGTGAGGCCGCTGGGAATCATGCGATTCCAATCGCTGGTGGAGAAAGCCACGGAAGTGGAGCTGATGAAGAATAGGAGGTTGAACCGTGTTGGAACTGGAGGACCGATGAGATCAGGTTCTCAAAATTTTCGAGACAAAGGAAAATTTCAGAGCGGGAGGCCATATCAGCGTCCTGCTGGAGAAGGGTTTACTTCAGGATCTTACAGACCCATGACGGGTACTGCTGGTGGTTCTGGAGATCGGACTTTGAACAGGGAGATGACCTGTTTCAGATGTGGGAAGCCGGGGCACTATGTTAATGCTTGTCCCGACACGAGGCCCAAATGCCTTAATTGTGACCGAATGGGGCATAATGCCGGTCAGTGCAGAGCACCCAAGACGGAGCCAACCCTGAACACTGCTCGTGGAAAGCGTCCTGCTACTAAGGCAAGAGTCTACACCATGGACGGTGAGAGAGCTGAGGGGTTTGTCAGAGGAGAGCGCAAGAACGATGGTAACTTTCTAACCATTCTTTCTCATTCTATTATAATATATTCCACTACTCTCGTAGCGTGTGCAAACACACCTAACTTACATATACTGTCTGAGCTTTAACCTTATAGTTAGTACACCTATTAAGACTTTACTCAGTTATTGCTCGTATTTTAACTATAGAAGTACACGAGGTTTAGGATAACATGCTAAGCCTAGGAAGTAGTCTTCCACCGATACGTTTAAACGGAAGTATATTGTGGAGCCGACACATGCTATTGAGTTGTATGACAGTAAGTTGAAGGATGAGATGACGAAATGACTGGTTAAGTCCCTTGAGGTATAGTTATGATTTGAACCTCTAGAGGTTAAGTCTTGATCTGTGTGAAGTGTTTAGGATTTCAATAAGTCAAAATTGGTTTGAGTGAGGAATGTTTTGAGGACGAAGACGACAATAATGGATTATTGGATATTAAGAAGATGATTAGCTTATGAGTGGTCAATGAATGGATGATTAAGGAGATGAGTCTTGTCATGCACGAGGTATTAAGACTCAAGTCGAGTTTTAGACTTGAACGGTGACTCAGTAGAAGATTGATTTCATGGTGCGAGTGATGATGATCACGAAGTTAGAAGTAACGTTAATGGACTATTAGATTCCAAGGCAATAGTTTGACTCGGAGTTATCAAGCGACCGAGTTGAGTTTGGATCATGAGTGAACATCACGAGGACAAGTTGAGCATTCACTCCGGAACACAGAGAAGTACCGAGCTACTAATCAGTAATTTGGACGAACAAAAGCAAAAGAGCAAGTGGTTAAGGTTGTGCGATTGCACGAATGCCAACAAATATTATTTCCAACGGAGACCCGACGCAAGTGGTCGAACCTGTAAGGCCCAAGTTTTAACGCTTTGGATAAGTGAATAAAATAAAAGAGTTATTTGATTAAGATAAATTTGGGAAGGAAAGAGGTTCAGGAAAAGTCCAAGAATGTATCGAAAAACCGAAAGAGTTATAGCACGACTAACATACGCTTAATCCTAGGTCGAAGGTATTAGTGAATAGTTAATTTACGCTTTAGGACTCGATGGAAACTAATTCCAAAAAATCCTCAGAGAAATGTTAGAACTTCTCTTTTCCGTCCTTAAACAACCATTTCGATGCGAAATCCTGGAAAGTACGAACGTCAAATTCCAATTCTCGGAAGTTTGCCGAAACGGAATCCCTGATAGTTCGAAAAACCTAAGATCGACAGACGATGAAGACTTTTTCTATCCGGAAACTCAAATGAAGATTCCACCCGCGTTCTCCTACTTCTCTCATCATTCCTAATCTTTCTTCAGAAGGAAGTTTTCTCATCCGACGATCACTGCAAAAAGTAGTTTTTCGGGATAAACCGACTTACACCGACTTATGCCGATTTTGGATCTTTTGGTTTAATTCCAAGAATCCTGTTTTGAGTTCTGGAATTCTGTCGCCAGAACCTATCTTAGAATGCGCAGAGGAACGCGCAGGAAAAATCGGAATCGCAAAAAAATCATTTTTCCGTTTTTTCCAAAACCTATAAATAGCTTGAAAAATTAGATTTTTTGCAAAAAAACCCATTTTCCCCACCCCCAAAACCGCGAGTTCCTAGAGAGAGAGAGAGATCCAGATCTTCGTCGTTTCTTGCCCGTTTGCTTCACCGATCGTCACTAATCGAAGACCTCGAGGTAGGTAATCTATACTCTCCTTCGAATCGTCGTTTCTGTCCATTTCTCCTGCGACTTTCTGAGTTCAAAATTTTGAGGTTTTTGAAAAACTGTTCAAATCAGCTGATTTCAGCGTCTAAACTTCTTCCCTGCATGCTCCTGAGCGTGTTCTGCGGATTAGATTTTGTCAAATGTCGACGAAATGCCGCCGGGATCAATTTCTACCCTAAATACCCATTTTTCGGCAAAGTCGCAACCTTTACGCTCTAATCTATCGACTTGGCTTAGTGCTAGTAGGATTTGTCGTCATAAACGTCGTTGTGGACGTCCCCATCCAATTTGTTTTTCAAAAATCCAATTTTGAAATTCTGAGCTAAAAATAATGACCAAACTGCCCCTATATCAGTTTTCGATCCGAAAATTTTTCCGAGCTTAGAACCGTCTTAGTTACGGCTTATGTTAACCTAGGAACCAAGTTTGATCGAAGAAAAATCGACCCTCCCAATTAAGGAAAGTGGCCGAGAGCTATACCAAGGGGGGAGGAAATCCGACTTTTTCGAAAACTTGTCTTAACGCGTTAGATTGTCGTACCACAGAGTTTGTAATGTACCGTGTAACCCTAGGACTTATTGCTTGCTGAGTTTCTGACTCAATGTGTTGATTTCTGTGATTTTGGCTTAAGGTTCTTTTGAGGAGTTTCCTAGAGATCAAGGCGAGGAACGTGAAGGAGGTTGTGAGGAAAACGCTGGAGGAGTTACAGGTGAGGGCTACTCTCTGAATTACTAGATAATGCTTTAGGTGTCGATGAAATTCGACTTGATTTATGTGTTATGCACCTAATTGCTAAATGTCTGAAATGATTTCTGAGGCTTCGGCCGAACTTGTTGAGTACTTGATGCCATGATATTGTGTGCTAAATGATTCACATGCTATGTGCTACATGGTTAACTTAGGATGTGTTGGAATATGCTGTTTATGCCTATTGGTTGAGCTGTTTCATTGATGTTATTCCACTCGTGCCTATGTTTCTGGAAAGTGAGGATTACGGGCAAGTCATGCCGAATTTTTATGAGATTTTGAGAGAGTTTTGAAAGGACGAACGAAGTTCGGACCTTGTTATATTTTAATGGATCGAGACCTTCTCAGAAATTAATTGGGATTATGGGATCCCTGAAACTCATAGGAAGTATCATAAGACTAAACGAAATCTATTTTCTCAAAGAAAATTCATAAGACATTAATCAATCTCTAAACCCCTTGAACAAATGATAACAACATTTAGATAAGAGCTTAGAGCCTGAATATTAGTCTTGAAGATATGAGAAGTGTCGTCGAGTCCAAGTCTTGAGGAAACTTACAAGTTTCCGAGTATGCTTATACTCTTTCGCTCGATGAGCAGTTTATTGTTTGGCTATCTAAAGTTTAGCCGGAGACTATAAGTTTCCAAGTACTTCGGTACCTTTTCGCTCGTTGAGCAGGTTATTGTTTGGCTATCTAAAGTTTAGCCGGAGACTATAAGTTTCCAAGTACTTCGGTACCTTTTCGCTCGATGAGCAGTTTATTGATTGGCTATCTAAAGTTTAGCCGGGAACCATGAGTTCCAAAGTATCTTCTTCTTTTGATTAATTCATTTTGTCGCAGAATCGACGTTTGCCTTAGGGTAGGCTTTTTAGAGACAATAAGTTAGCTAGAACACGTGACGACGTGTCGAGTGAGGTCGGAGACGTTGTTTGGCTAATCACTTGCATTCATGCACTCATTTTGAGGTTAATACACGGCGGATTACCGGACCTCGGTGGATTCCAAAATGGTCATAAGACCCGGATTTCCATATTTAGGACACTACGGTGGTCCTTAGTAGCAGACGGAATGGCAGACCTACGGGTTCACTGCTGATCTGACTACTTTTGTGTGGTGTAAGAGGCGCCCGAGCGGAATGGTCCCACTTTGGCCGGTGTTAGGGCTGACTCGATGGTGTCCATCCTTCTTCCGGAATGCATTTTGTTACCCAGCATTGCATTTCATGCAACATACATGCTGACTTAGTTGCTGAGTGTGATTGGTACCTGTTTATCCTACTTGAGGCATGCTAATTGTTATTATGATCTTTATAATCATTGTGATATATGCAACCCTAGGATGTTATCCCTAAACGTATAAGCCTGAGAGGCTAAATAATTATTACCCTATATATCTGGTTTTATTATTTATATAATTCTTTGGAGTTGACCCTCGCGTCTTCTGTGTGTGTTTGGGCGGACTACGCCATTGTCAGTTGAGTATGGCGGACCGGTTCACGATGGTTCACCCTTCAGGGGAAACTAGGTTGAAGAAGCTTGATCAGGAGGACTACGGTTCAGGGGTGGTCGACCCCGCTGGCCACCGAGCGACTTACTCGAGATGGGATTAGTGTAGGAGTAGTGTCGATGCTCTGACCGTCATGCTTCAGTTTTGGGGACAGGGTAGTTTCCTACCGGTAGCTTTTTGTGTGGTTTCCTATGGAGATCACAGAGAGCTGGTTGGATTTAGGGGGTCTTTTCTTAGGCCGCTGGGCCAACTTGTTCTCAGATTTTGAGGTTTAGTGTTGCGGACACAGTATTTTTACCTTGGTTTGTACTTTTGCCTACGGGCGTTACTCTCTTTTACTTTCCGTCACTGGAGGTTTACTCGTGACGTGGTTTACAACTTACAGTGGGGGCTGTAATCATATTGTATATTAGTTCTGTTATCTTCGTTTTAGAGTTTCATCTCTTTCTGTCTTAACTTACATTATCAAAAAAAAATAATTCACGTTTTTCCGCTTAAGTTATTTCTTTGGTTACTAAAGTGACGCCACCGAAATCGGGGTGTTACATTGTGGTATCAGAGCTTGGTCGAGTCTTTCGGGAGTCTTTGGGGAATAGGTCTTCTGTGCTAGGTTGTGTGACTCTGCAAAGAGTAAAAATTGATTGTCTGCCAAGCGATTTCTCGCTTAGAATTGATTGAAGTTATTGCTTGATCATATTGTATAGTATGTTAGATGCTATCCGATGATGAGTACTAACTGTTTGTTTGACTAAGCATAGGATGGTAAGCCCTGACAGGATGGCAAAGGCAATAGCTACCATGATTGAGGCAATGATGAATCAGACTGCTGAGGACGCTTACAGACGCGCTGAGGAGGCTGCACGTGAACGACCTCAACCGCTAATCGAGGCGTCCAAGTACCAGCATAGTGGATTGGATCGAGCTGGAGCTGGAGGACCAGTGAGGTCAGATCCACAGGAGTACCGGCAGTGGAAGCCATACCAGCATCCCGAGGGAAGAGACCCTACCCAAGGATCACGCAAGTTAACGACCGCAACTAATTACCAGGAGGCTGTGACATGCTACCGTTGTGGGAGACTTGGACACTACGCCTTTCAGTGCTCAGTGACTGGACCACAATGCTTCAAGTGCAAACAACGTGGACATTTGGCCGTGAACTGTAGGACGTTCCAAGCGGGACCGTCTGACAACAAGATGAAGGGTAAACTTCCTGCCATATCTAAAGGGGCGAGGAAGCAAGTAACGTGTTACAGGTGCAAGAAGGTGGGGCACCACTCTAACAAGTGTCCAGACGGGAGACCTCTATGTTTTAACTGCAATCGCCCGGGGCATCAAGCCAAGGATTGCAATGTAACCAGGGTTGAGCCATCTGTGCCTACGGTAAGAGGAAGACATCCTGCTGCACGGGGAGGAGTCTATGTCTCGTGCGGCGAGGGAGCTGACGGACTAGTCAGAGGAGAGCGCACAAACGATGGTAACCTTCTAACTATTCCTTCTCATTCTAGTATAATACGCTCCATTACTCTCGTAGCACATGCGACGCACCAATTTTACTTAAATTGTTTAAGCATTGACTTTATAGTTATTACGCCTAATAATACTTTATTTGACCATTGCTCGTGTTTAAACTATAGAAGTTACACGAGGTTCAGAATAACACGTTAAGCCTGGAAAGTAGTCTTGCACCGATGCGTTTAACAAGAAGCTAGAAGCTGAAGGATGAATCTCAGAGAGATTCCGTATGGATAGTATATGTATGGTGTCGAGAGTGTGTAGTTCCGTAGCGGCATCATTGAGGATTTAATATCAAGATCTCTGTGACTACTGGATGTTAGGAACTCATCGACTGTTCCAGTGGGTTTTTCTAAATCTTCACCTTCGATGTATTAGGCCTGATCAACTTAATATTGAGGGGGTGATATTCGGAATCAGAACTGGCAATGGACTTTGATAGATGGATTGGTAAGATTAATTTGATTGGATCGAGGATTAGTTGAGTTGGGAAGTAAAGTTCTTGTTAAGTAGTTGATCTCCTTTGGGGAGGAGTTATAGTTTAAGAAATGGATATTCATTTAAGAAGTATTGAAGAATTAAAGGACATTTGAGGTCCAAACGTGGTGAAAGTTTAGGTTTTAAGTCTATGAATTCTTGTCTTAAGTGCGTAGGACTCAAGGTTTGTTGGGTTTTGATCGAGAGACTAAGTATCGGATTGATGGGAGGACGATCTAGTTACGGAAATAAAGAGTTAGTATTAAGATAAATACTTGAGGTTGTTATAGGTGGACAAATTTCTTAGAGTCTAAGAGTGAATGGAACTTTGTTATGGATTCCGATATTGCATGCTGGGGTTAGCAAGTGAATTTCACTAAGTTAAGTGAGGATTTAAGGGTTAAGATTGACCTTGGGAGGTGAAAATCATGTTCGAATCAGAGATTTAGTGGTGTTGGCATTAATGATTGTAGTTAAACCTCCGAATGTTGAGGGATCGGATGATAAAATGACTAGTTAAGTTTCCTGAGGTACAGCTATGGTTTGATCTTCTAGGGAATAAGTTCGGATTTGGGGGAAGTGTTAAGGATTTTAGGTAATTGTAAAGGGGGTTGTGAATAAGTGAAGGTTGGTTTTATGGTTCAAGTAAGGGAAGTCTCGAAAAAGGGGAGATGACAATAATGGATTGTAAGATATTAAGATGGTGACTAGCTTATAAGTCGCTGATGAATGGATGTTAAAAGGGATTGGGTCTAGCGATGCACAAGGTATTAAGACTCACGTCGAGTTTTACTTGAGTGATGACTAAGTAGAAGATTGATCTCATGGTGCGAATGAGGATAGTTACGAAGTTGGAATCGACGTTAATGGACTAGTAGATTCCAAGGGAATAGTTCGTCTATGAGTTATAGAGCGATCGAGTTAAGTTTTGAATCATGAGTGGAGATCACGAGGACAGGTTGAACATTCACTCTGGAATGCCAGAGGTGTACTGATTTTAAGCAGAATTTTTGGACGAACAAAAGTAAAGGATCAAGTGGTTAAGGTTGTGCAATTGCACGTAGCGTCAACCAATGTTATTTCCAACATAGAACCGACACGAGTGGTCGAGCAGGACGACATAGAGCTTAAAGTACTTGTTTGACCAGAAGGAGTTGAACATGAGACAACGACGCTGGATGGAATTTCTCAAGGATTACGATTTTACCTTACAATACCATCCTGGAAAGGCTAATTTCGTTACTGATGCATTGAGCAGGAAGATGCATATCTCATCAATGATGGTTAAGGAGCTGCAACTGCTGGAACAATTTTGAGATTTGAGCTTAGATGTGAGAGCATCTGAGGGAGAACTGAAGTTTGGGACGATCAAGATCACCAATGGATTGATGGAAGAAATCCGAGACCAACAGTTACAAGATGAATTTTTACTCGGAAAATAAGAATTTAGTAATTCAGGGTAAGGACCCGGAATTCAAGGTAGGGAGTGACAATATCCTGCGATGCAAGGATAGAGTGTGCGTACCTAACAACCCTGACTTAAGGAGGTTGATTATGGACGAAGGTCACAAAAGCAAGTTGAGCATTCACCCTGGAAGGAAAAAGATGTATCAGGACTTGAAGGTGAATTTTTGGTGGCCAGGGATGAAGAGACAAGTGGCAGGATATGTAGCTGCATGTTTAATCTGTCAGAAGGCGAAGGTGGAACATCAGAAATCTTCAGGTATGCTACAGAGCTTGGATGTACCTCAATGGAAATGGGATAGCATATCGATCGATTTTGTCGTAGCGTTGCCAAGAACTCAAAAGGGATATGATTCGATTTGGGTAGTCGTGGATCGATTGACTAAGTCGGCTCATTTCATACCTGTGAGAACTACGTACCACGTGGATAAGCTATCAGAGATTTATATAGCTGAGATTGTGCGACTTCATGGAGTGCCAACAAGTATCGTTTCCGATAGAGACCCGAAGTTTACTTCACATTTGTGGGGAGCTCTTCATAATGCTTTGGGAACGAGGCTGAGATTAAGTTCTGCTTATCATCCACAGACTGATGGGCAAACTGAGAGAACTATCCAATCATTGGAGGATTTGCTACGAGCTTGCGTGTTAGACAACAAGGGCAGTTGGGATACCCTATTGCCACTGATTGAGTTCACATATAACAACAGTTTTCATACGACCATAGGTATGGCACCGTATGAGGCTTTGTATGGCCGCAAGTGTAGAACACCTTTATGTTGGTATCAAGATGGAGAGAATTTGTTAGTAGGACCGGAACTTCTGCAACAGATGACTGAGAAGATTAAACAGATCAGAGAGAAGATGAAGGCTTCTCAGGGTAGACAGAAGAGCTATGCAGATCAAAGGCGCAGAACCCTGGAATTTGAAGAGGGAGATCATGTGTTTCTGCGAGTTACTCAGACTACAGGAGTTGGTCGAGCAATCAAATCAAGAAAGCTTACGCCAAAGTTCATTGGACCTTATCAGATTACTCGTCGTGTAGGACCGGTAGTTTATCAGATCGCACTACCGCCTTTTCTATCAAACATTCACGATGTATTCCATGCGACACAACTGCGGAAGTATATTGCTGATCCGACGCACGTCATCGAGTTGGATGACATTGAGTGGAAGGATAACTTGTCTTTCGAGACACCGCCAATCAGCATTGGTGACACAAGGATAAAGCAGTTGAGGGGAAAAGAGATCGAGTTAGTGAAGGTTATTTGGAACAAGGACACCGGCGATGCAACGTGGGAGCTGAAGGAAAAGATCAAGGAACAGTATCCAGAACTTTTTACTGACCCTTAAGTTTCGAGGTCGAAACTTTCTTTTTGGAGGGTAGTAATGTAAGGCCCAAGTTTTAACGCTTTGGATAAGTGAATAAAATAAAAGAGTTATTTGATTAAGATAAATTTGGGAAGGAAAGAGGTTCAGGAAAAGTCCAAGAATGTATCGAAAAACCGAAAGAGTTATAGCACGACTAACATACGCTTAATCCTAGGTCGAAGGTATTAGTGAATAGTTAATTTACGCTTTAGGACTCGATGGAAACTAATTCCAAAAAATCCTCAGAGAAATGTTAGAACTTCTCTTTTCCGTCCTTAAACAACCATTTCGATGCGAAATCCTGGAAAGTACGAACGTCAAATTCCAATTCTCGGAAGTTTGCCGAAACGGAATCCCTGATAGTTCGAAAAACCTAAGATCGACAGACGATGAAGACTTTTTCTATCCGGAAACTCAAATGAAGATTCCACCCGCGTTCTCCTACTTCTCTCATCATTCCTAATCTTTCTTCAGAAGGAAGTTTTCTCATCCGACGATCACTGCAAAAAGTAGTTTTTCGGGATAAACCGACTTACACCGACTTATGCCGATTTTGGATCTTTTGGTTTAATTCCAAGAATCCTGTTTTGAGTTCTGGAATTCTGTCGCCAGAACCTATCTTAGAATGCGCAGAGGAACGCGCAGGAAAAATCGGAATCGCAAAAAAATCATTTTTCCGTTTTTTCCAAAACCTATAAATAGCTTGAAAAATTAGATTTTTTGCAAAAAAACCCATTTTCCCCACCCCCAAAACCGCGAGTTCCTAGAGAGAGAGAGAGATCCAGATCTTCGTCGTTTCTTGCCCGTTTGCTTCACCGATCGTCACTAATCGAAGACCTCGAGGTAGGTAATCTATACTCTCCTTCGAATCGTCGTTTCTGTCCATTTCTCCTGCGACTTTCTGAGTTCAAAATTTTGAGGTTTTTGAAAAACTGTTCAAATCAGCTGATTTCAGCGTCTAAACTTCTTCCCTGCATGCTCCTGAGCGTGTTCTGCGGATTAGATTTTGTCAAATGTCGACGAAATGCCGCCGGGATCAATTTCTACCCTAAATACCCATTTTTCGGCAAAGTCGCAACCTTTACGCTCTAATCTATCGACTTGGCTTAGTGCTAGTAGGATTTGTCGTCATAAACGTCGTTGTGGACGTCCCCATCCAATTTGTTTTTCAAAAATCCAATTTTGAAATTCTGAGCTAAAAATAATGACCAAACTGCCCCTATATCAGTTTTCGATCCGAAAATTTTTCCGAGCTTAGAACCGTCTTAGTTACGGCTTATGTTAACCTAGGAACCAAGTTTGATCGAAGAAAAATCGACCCTCCCAATTAAGGAAAGTGGCCGAGAGCTATACCAAGGGGGGAGGAAATCCGACTTTTTCGAAAACTTGTCTTAACGCGTTAGATTGTCGTACCACAGAGTTTGTAATGTACCGTGTAACCCTAGGACTTATTGCTTGCTGAGTTTCTGACTCAATGTGTTGATTTCTGTGATTTTGGCTTAAGGTTCTTTTGAGGAGTTTCCTAGAGATCAAGGCGAGGAACGTGAAGGAGGTTGTGAGGAAAACGCTGGAGGAGTTACAGGTGAGGGCTACTCTCTGAATTACTAGATAATGCTTTAGGTGTCGATGAAATTCGACTTGATTTATGTGTTATGCACCTAATTGCTAAATGTCTGAAATGATTTCTGAGGCTTCGGCCGAACTTGTTGAGTACTTGATGCCATGATATTGTGTGCTAAATGATTCACATGCTATGTGCTACATGGTTAACTTAGGATGTGTTGGAATATGCTGTTTATGCCTATTGGTTGAGCTGTTTCATTGATGTTATTCCACTCGTGCCTATGTTTCTGGAAAGTGAGGATTACGGGCAAGTCATGCCGAATTTTTATGAGATTTTGAGAGAGTTTTGAAAGGACGAACGAAGTTCGGACCTTGTTATATTTTAATGGATCGAGACCTTCTCAGAAATTAATTGGGATTATGGGATCCCTGAAACTCATAGGAAGTATCATAAGACTAAACGAAATCTATTTTCTCAAAGAAAATTCATAAGACATTAATCAATCTCTAAACCCCTTGAACAAATGATAACAACATTTAGATAAGAGCTTAGAGCCTGAATATTAGTCTTGAAGATATGAGAAGTGTCGTCGAGTCCAAGTCTTGAGGAAACTTACAAGTTTCCGAGTATGCTTATACTCTTTCGCTCGATGAGCAGTTTATTGTTTGGCTATCTAAAGTTTAGCCGGAGACTATAAGTTTCCAAGTACTTCGGTACCTTTTCGCTCGTTGAGCAGGTTATTGTTTGGCTATCTAAAGTTTAGCCGGAGACTATAAGTTTCCAAGTACTTCGGTACCTTTTCGCTCGATGAGCAGTTTATTGATTGGCTATCTAAAGTTTAGCCGGGAACCATGAGTTCCAAAGTATCTTCTTCTTTTGATTAATTCATTTTGTCGCAGAATCGACGTTTGCCTTAGGGTAGGCTTTTTAGAGACAATAAGTTAGCTAGAACACGTGACGACGTGTCGAGTGAGGTCGGAGACGTTGTTTGGCTAATCACTTGCATTCATGCACTCATTTTGAGGTTAATACACGGCGGATTACCGGACCTCGGTGGATTCCAAAATGGTCATAAGACCCGGATTTCCATATTTAGGACACTACGGTGGTCCTTAGTAGCAGACGGAATGGCAGACCTACGGGTTCACTGCTGATCTGACTACTTTTGTGTGGTGTAAGAGGCGCCCGAGCGGAATGGTCCCACTTTGGCCGGTGTTAGGGCTGACTCGATGGTGTCCATCCTTCTTCCGGAATGCATTTTGTTACCCAGCATTGCATTTCATGCAACATACATGCTGACTTAGTTGCTGAGTGTGATTGGTACCTGTTTATCCTACTTGAGGCATGCTAATTGTTATTATGATCTTTATAATCATTGTGATATATGCAACCCTAGGATGTTATCCCTAAACGTATAAGCCTGAGAGGCTAAATAATTATTACCCTATATATCTGGTTTTATTATTTATATAATTCTTTGGAGTTGACCCTCGCGTCTTCTGTGTGTGTTTGGGCGGACTACGCCATTGTCAGTTGAGTATGGCGGACCGGTTCACGATGGTTCACCCTTCAGGGGAAACTAGGTTGAAGAAGCTTGATCAGGAGGACTACGGTTCAGGGGTGGTCGACCCCGCTGGCCACCGAGCGACTTACTCGAGATGGGATTAGTGTAGGAGTAGTGTCGATGCTCTGACCGTCATGCTTCAGTTTTGGGGACAGGGTAGTTTCCTACCGGTAGCTTTTTGTGTGGTTTCCTATGGAGATCACAGAGAGCTGGTTGGATTTAGGGGGTCTTTTCTTAGGCCGCTGGGCCAACTTGTTCTCAGATTTTGAGGTTTAGTGTTGCGGACACAGTATTTTTACCTTGGTTTGTACTTTTGCCTACGGGCGTTACTCTCTTTTACTTTCCGTCACTGGAGGTTTACTCGTGACGTGGTTTACAACTTACAGTGGGGGCTGTAATCATATTGTATATTAGTTCTGTTATCTTCGTTTTAGAGTTTCATCTCTTTCTGTCTTAACTTACATTATCAAAAAAAAATAATTCACGTTTTTCCGCTTAAGTTATTTCTTTGGTTACTAAAGTGACGCCACCGAAATCGGGGTGTTACAGAACCGGACAACATAGAGTTGGAAGATGATATGTCTTTTGAGACGCCGTCGGTCAGCATTGGGACTAGAAGAGTGAAACAATCAAGGAGAAGGCAGAGTGCTTTAGTGAAAGTTATTTGGAATGAAGACACGGACGGTGCTATATGAGAGTTAGAGGAAAAGACTAAGGAATAATATTCGGAGTTTTGCTAACCCTTAAGTTTCGAGGTCGAAACTTTCTTTTTGGAGGGTAGTAATGTAAGACCCAAGATTTTAAGCTTAGAATAAGTGGAAGAGATTTCCATTTACGATTAGGCTTGATGTAATGTGAAGGGAAACCTGAACGAAAGTTTATTAAATGAAATATATTTATGAAGGAGAAAGTTCAGGAAAAGTTCAAGGATTGCATTATGATCGATAAAAGTTATAGCACGAACGTTTTACGCTTAAACCTAGGTCAGAAACCCTAGTATATAGCTAATTTTCACTTTTAGGCACGACGGAAGTTAATTCCAAAAATCTTCAGAGAAATGTTAGAACTTCTCTTTTTCCATATATCACAATCGTTTCGAGGCGAAACTCTAGGATCTACGAACGTCCGATTCCAATCATCGGAAGTTTGCCGAAACCGAATCCCTGGTATTTCAAAACCCTAGAATTTCTCGACAATGAAGACTTTATCTATTCAGAGCTTCAAATGAATATTCTACACGCGTACACCCATTTCTCTTGATGATTTCAATCTTTCTTCCGAAGGAAGTTTTCTATTCCGACATTCGATGCAAAAAGCAACTTATCGGGTAAAATAGTTTTATACCGACTATGCTTTAGTTGCCAAAAATACAAAGAGACCTCATTTTAGTTTTGGAATTCTTTCGCCAAAACCTATCTTAGAATTCACGGAGAATGACGCCGGAAAAATCAGATTCGCGAAACTTTCATTTTACCGCGTTTCGCCAACCTCTATATATAGCCAAGAAATGAGAAAAAAACAAATATCTTACCCATTTCTTCCCAAGGAGGCCGCGAGTTTGCTAAGGAGAGGAGGAGAAGAGATTTTGTTCAATCCTTGCTTGATCGTTGATTAATCAGTTGCTGCTTCAAGGTTTCGAGGTATAGTCGCTAATCCTTACCTCTGATCGCTTTTTCCATAGCTTTTCTGTAGAGTTTTATGAGTGGATAGTTTATGGGTTTTTGCAAAACTATCCTGAATCTTTCATTTCTGATTCTAAACCTCTTCTATATGTGCCCAAGATCACTTCTGCCGGATTAGATTTTCCGTTATGTCGCCGGAATTCCGCCGGAATCAATTTTAGCCTTAAATACCCATTTTTGGAGTTTTTGAGGTAAAGCTTCAACCTTTAGGCTAAAAACTATCGCCTTAGCTTAGTGTTAGTAGGATTAGTTGTCATAAACGTCGTTAGTAACGTCCCTGCAAAATTTGGTTTTTGGGATTTCAGTTTTGAAATTTCTAAGTTAAAAATCATGACCAAAATACCCCTGCGACAGTTTTCGATCCGATAATTTTTCCGAGTTCAGAATACCCTTAGTTACGGCTAATGATAGCATAGGAACCAAGTTTGATCGAAGAAAAATCGAGCCCCATAATTACCAAAAGTGGCCGAGCCCTATTAAGGGGGAGGAGGAAAAATTTCCTTTTCCGAAAACTTGTCTTTCGCGCTAGATTATCGTACCTTAGAGTATAGATTACTTCGAGTAACCTTAGTAAGTATCGATAGCTTAGTTTTCGATAGATTCTGATAGTATTTCTGTGGTTTTGCTCTAAAGGTGATTTTGAGGAATTTCCAGCGGAGCAAGACTTTGATTGTGAAGGAGCTTTAGGAGATAACTCTGGAGAACCTACAGGTGAGGGCTTCTCACTGAATCTCTAGTTAATGCTTAGGGTCGATGTTTCGACATTGTTTACTGTTTATGCACTGGAATTGTGTGTGATTGGAAAATGTTTTCTGAGGCTTCGGCTGACAATGTAGATGATTCATCTACTGAATGTTTTTGAGATTGTCTTACATGCTATGTGCTATGTGGGTAATCTAGGATGTGTGGTGCATGCTTTATATGCTAAGTGCTAAGTGTTTATGATGCGATTATTGATATATGACATGTTGTTGAGTGTGATGATTTAAATATGCTCTGTACTGGAATCTGAGATTCTGAATGGTGAGAATAGCGGGCAGGTCATGCCGATTTTATTTTGAGAGTTTGGAGAAAGTTTGATAGGACGAACGAGGTTCGGGCCTTAATTTTGTTTAGTGGATCGAGACCTCCTCTGGAAGCGACTTGGGATTGGGAGATCCTGCAAATGTATAAGACTTGCGATAAGACAAAAGGGAATCTATTTTATAAAGAAAATTCATAAGACCTTAAATAACCTCAAAATCTTTAAGTAATGATAACAACCTCGAAGGAAGGCATTGGAAGTCAAATCATAGTTTTGGAAAAGCGAGGAGTGTCGTCGGATCCAAGTGTTGAGGAGTTTGGTAAGTTCTGAGTATGTTGGTACTCCTTCGCTCGTTGAGCAGTTTGTTAGCCATCCAAGGGATGAGCCGAGAAGCTTCACTGAGGCGTGAGACCTTGTGAATGCGGGATACTCCACTGAGGCGTGAGACCTTGTGGAAAGCATGGAACTCCACTGAGGCGTGAGACCTTGTGAGAGCATGAAACTTCACTGAAGCGAGAGACTTCGTGAGAGTATTGATGACCCGAAGAGTCATCGTGAGTGGTTGCACTCGTTTTATGATTATTGTATTTTGTCGCAGAATCGACTTTACCTTAGGGTAAGCTTTTAGAGACTTTAATTTACCTAGAACACGTGGCGACGTGTCGAGTGAGATTCGGAGACGTTGTTTGACTAATCATCCTGCATTCATGCAACATTAATGAGGTATTAACACAGGACGTACTCTGGACCTCGTCGGATTCCAAAATGGTCATAAGACCCGGATTTCCGTGTAAGAGCGTCTGTAGACGTCTCTTGTAGCAGACCGAAATGGCAGACCTACGGGTTACGGCTGATCTGGCTACCTTGGTTTGGTGTAAGAGACACGCGGGCAGAATGGTCCCACCGTTGCTGGTGCTAGGATTGATCCGGTTGATGTCCATCCCAGAGGCACGCGAGCAGAATGGTCCCACCGTTGCTGGTGCTAGGATTGACTCGTTTGATGTCCATACCTATGTTTGGTGTAAGAGGCACGCGGGCAGAATGGTCCCACCGTTGCTGGTGCTAGGATTGATCCGTTTGATGTCCATCCGTTCCGGATTGCATATTGGTTGACTGGGTTAACCTGCATATCATTTCATGCAACATGCATACTGACCTAGTTGATGAGTGTGTTTGGTACCTGTTAATTCTATTTGAGGCATGTTAACTGTGATTTACTGTCGGTTATGTTCATTGAGAAATATGCAACCCTAGGATGTTATCTCTAGTTATAAGCCTAAGTGGCTATTATCTTATTTATATCTATTGGTGCTATTATTTACATAATTCTTTGGAGTTGACCCTCGCGTCTTCTGTGTGTGCTTTGGCGAACAAACGCCCTTTGTCAGATGTCTTTGGCAGGCTGATTCATGATGGTTCATCCTTCGGGAGGAACTAGGGTTGAGATGCGGGAACTGGAGCGTATCGCGGTAGCGAGAGGAGGACGGATGGTGTACATAGACTAGGTCGTTCCGGATTCAGATTCGGGCGACGATCATGCTAGCATGTAGGTTTTAGTGCTGGTGTGAGCTCCTCGAGATGGGATTAGTGTAGGAGTAGAGTCTTAGCTCTGAACATCATTTGTTTTCTTTCGGGACAGGGTAGTTTCCCACCTATAGCTTTTTGTGTGGTTTCTTTACGGGAATCACAGAGAGTTGGTTGGACTTAGGAGGTCTTGTTTCAGGCCGATGGGCCAGCTTATTCTCAGTTTTGAGGGATAGTGTTGCGGACACTTACCTTTAGATTTGGTTTGTACATTTTGCCTTCGGGCGCTACACTTTTCTTTCCGTCACTGGAGGTTACTCGTGACGAGGTTGTTACTTACAGCGGGGGCTGTTTATATATTGTATATTAGCTCTATTACTTTTCGCTTTTGGGTTTTATTTAATTCAGTCTTGTCTTAGTTATTATCGAAAAAAAATATTTCACGTTTTTCCGCATTAAGTTTACTTTTGGTTACTAAAGTGACGCCACCGAAATCGGGGTGTTACATGTATCATTTATCTAGAGTTTTTATGTTTATCTCTTTTTCCATATATTTTGTTTTATAGGCAAATATTAGTTGTTAGTAAATTTATCACTCATCAGGGTTCGAATCCTGAACCTCCACCATTTATCTCACCTGACTGTTATATTTTCTAACTCTTACCACTTGAGCTAACTTTCGATGACTCTTTTTTCATATGCATTAAATTAAATATTTGAAACCATTTTAATATTTATTATGAGAGTAATAAACAGAATATTTCACTTGACATTGTCATATAAGAGGATTCAAATTTCTAGGATTTATAGAAAAGAGAAATGAAAAAAAAGTGTCCATCATTGGAATTACAAATAGAATAAAATCAGATATGGCTAGATTTTAGTTTATGAAAATCAAATAAACAAGTTGAATGGTTGCTATTTTATTCTTAATTCTCCTTAATCGTGTCATATTAAATTGTCGATGGCCGTTATAGTAGAAAATTTTCACGAACAAGGTATGTCTTTCATCAATCCAAGAGCTATGCTAGATATTGGGACTCTATTTTTTAATTGTCTCCATTAGAGAATGACCCTTCGCCAATCAAGGTATCTGCTTAAAAATTCAATACTTATCACTGGACTGAAAATTGTAGGTATAGTTTTAATTGGGAAGACATAATTAATCATGTCTACCTCTAGGGGTACATATTTTTGCTAACGTGCTGAATGACATAATCCTCAATTTGGGTTTTTTAAATCATCGCCCACGCCTAGAGTTGTTCATTGCTTAGTTTCAATTATTAAGTAGAGGTTGTGTTATGTAGATATACAGCTAAGCTCCTTGATATAGTACTTAATATTGTTAAGGGACGTAAATAGATCTATTAGCTAGCAGGCCACGCGATTCATGCTATATACTTAGGTTGTGTTGATTGATGTCGATTGTATATTTATGCAATAATTATCCTTATATTTATACTATATATCTATTTCTAAATAATTGTACAAGAAACAGAAGAAACACATGTATTAAGAAATAAAATTAATGTTTTTAACTTTCAAAAACATATTATTTATTTACCTATTTTAATTTTTTAAATGTATTTTGATCTCTTTTCTTTTATTCTTCTCATTGAGGTATTGTTTGGAAAAACATCAGTTAACACTTCATTGAAATTCTAAGTGAATAGTTATCATGAAACTATATATTCTTTTTGTGAGATAAATATTTTAAAATGGAGAAAGTGTAAAAGATATACTGAAGTTTGAAAAGTTTTTAACTTGAAGAGAGAAATTTATATAGATATTAAACAGATAATTAAAATGAAGAGAAATTAATTCAATTTGCAAGTTTTAAAATAAGAGTGATATATGAAATTTGATAATTTTATGTTATAAATTTTTTATTAGTAACTATATTTTTAATGCTAAAAATGACTTATAAATAAATAGGAATAAATAGGGATAGAGATTACTCACAAATTTATAAAAAAAATATTATATTAAATTTTCTAAATCATCCCCTATTGAAAAACTAAAAAAATTCATTCTCAACAGTTAGATAATTGAATAAGGAGCATTAAATGATAAAGGGTAAATTTGAAAAAACATATAATGCTTCATTGATATTATTTTAGACCAAGTTGACAATAGTGATTAATGTCATCGCGCTGAGATGCTCGCACTAAATGTTGAACAACCATCATGCCGCAACTCGTGGTCATGCTCGGTTGATATTTCAAATTAACTTCACATGTGTTTATATTGAAACAATTTTATTACATTTATACATTTATTTTTCTTCTATTTAAGTTTTTCTTATTTTGTTCTCACCGTTCTCTTCTTTTCTTATCATATTACTCAACTCACACTTCTCTCCCTTTCTCTTTTCTCACTCTTGGTGTGAGTGAATAATATGAAGTATTGCATAACATTAATCATATTTAAATTCATTCATACCAACAACACAACACACATGTAATGACCAGTATTTTTAGTTTTTACAACGTATAAACGAGCAACCTTAAGATTAAGCAAAGAAAACGCGATTCTAGCTGTAGCTACCGGTTTAATTACTGATGCAGTTGATTTAGTAACTCTTCATTCTGCAAGCAGAAAGTTACTACAATTACAAAAGTTCAGGTATTTCAAGCTCAATTACTCATGCAATTTACATCTTCTCAATATATATGTTTCCGTGTAGCAAACACGGTACCAATTAAATAATGCTGCAAAATCTATTCAGAAAATGACACTGATTTTCGGCTTTGCAAATAAAGTTTATAAACATTTCACTATTTCTTATACATTACATACCACGCGGACAGCTACCAATATATAGATTATTTGCAACAACTCCTAAGAGAGTGCTACAACAATACAATTAGTCAATTACATTATAGTAGTCGTTCTTAAATACCAAATGGGCTAATACTAAAGTCAATGGTTGAGTTTGATATATCTGACTTAAAGGGATTATCATGATTATATGTTAGCCATGAAAATGCTGAGAGAGATGTTATAATCTAATCCAATGGCCGGCATGTTCCTCAAAGAGAAGCAAGGAGGCAGTCTCATATTTGTGAAACATTCTCCCCTTCCATGAGTCAGAATCCTATTGGGGCGGCAAAGCAATATATCACCAGACACTAATCAAGGTTGTTAAAGTTTCATTATATTATTGCTAACAACATGCATGGATTGTGGAGAGAAAGAAAGAACTAGCATTAAGTCATCTCAATTTTCTTTCGAGTTTTATTTCTATGCACCGACGGTGTAAAGTTTTTTTACACCGTCAACCAATCAGATTTCAAGGATGTGAGAAAATCTCTTATTTTATTTAATTTCATTAACTGACGTGACACATCCTTAAAATCTAATTAGTTGATAGTGTAAAAAAACTTGACACCGTCAGTACATCATCCTTTTTCTCTTTCCTTTTTGTTTCAACTATATATAAGGTTAGTATCGTAATTAAAAATTAATTATGAAACAATGAAAAGAATTGACTTTTATAAATACAAAATTTCGTAAACATAAATAATTTGTACTAGGAAGAGTAAGTAGATTAAGGAACACTTTTAATATCTTTTGTGTATTTTTTTTTCTGTCTATGACATGATTTTTTTATTAACAAAGAAAGCAAACTTTATAATATAGTTAGGTAAAGGGTACTTAAATCCAAATACATCATAGAGGGCTTAAAAACATTTTTGGTCCCCCACGAATGCAATGTGTGTAAAACGAGTCCCTAAACTTAAAAAATAGCATTTTTGGTCCTCAACATTACACTCCGTCAACGGTTTTGGTCCTTCATCGATTTTCCGTCAAAAAAGTAACGATTAGAAGGACAAAAATGTAATTAGACCTAAAAAATTAATTATAAAATAAAATAAAAATTAACAACCCAGGAGTTTTCTTGAGCTTCATCTTCTTCCTCTCCATGATCACCAAATTCAACACCCCTATCATCAATATTCCTAAGCTACCTCCTCAGCCTGATCGGAGCCACCGCAACGCACCATTGCCGCATCTTCAGCCACAACCGTCGTAACAGAAGTGCCACCACAGCCAGATCTGGAAAGACAGTGGCTTCGTGATTCAGATCTGAAAGAGGAATGGGGATCAGCGGCGGTAGATCTGGAAGAGGAGGTGGCTGTGATGGTGAATCCGTGGTTGTGGTGGGTTTTGCATTTGGATCTGTTACTGCATCTGAATCATATTTGTGTCTCTTGGGGTGAGTAACTATGAGAATGCATCTAAACCAGGCACAACTGCACAACAATACAATCCTTTTCCTGGGCGTTTCCCTCCTGATGCATTCTAATGCAATATATTTGTAGAGTATTATCATAATCCAGGCAGTAAAATAGCTGTATCCGGTTGATTGATTATATGTTTTTTTATCCACAAAAAATATGTATTGTTTATTGTTACAATTTGTGTAGCTCTTGTAGACCAAGGAATTGTAAGCGTCTTAGTTCAGGGGTGATTCAATCTTATCCATGTGGAATAGAATTTGAGTTTATAAGTAAGATTATTCACAAGTTAATGATTCCGTTATTTATCCTCAATAAATATATTTGACCTTCTTGGCTGGTGTGTGTGTGGGTTTTGCACTTAGGTTTGCTTCCTGGATTTTCTGGACAAAATGATGAAGAGGATGGATGAATGTTTGAAGATGATGAATAAGTTCTGGGTTTACCAGAAAACGTTAATTTTTTAACAGAAAGGAGAAAAGGGACCAAAAATGTTAACTGAGTGTAACGTCGGAGACCAAAAATGGTATTTTTTTAGTTTAGGGACTCATTTTGCACACATCGCATTCGTGGGGGACCAAAAGTGCTTTTAAGCCGATTTTTTAATATAAAGTCAAAATCAGAAGCGGCTATTACAAAATAAAAAATTTAATTAAATAAACAAACAAAATACCATATAAATACTTAATAAGTAAAATTATTCAAGTAAACATAGTTCTTTTAATTGTAAGCAGGACAGTTATAACTTTAGAAGCATATTATAATTTTAAACTTTTTAATAAACTTTTAAAGTTGTAGGTTACCAATATACTTAATTATTTTAAAAATTAAGTGCGATTACATTAACCATAATATGTATAATATTAAATGATAAAATACTCACTTATTTTAAATAAAGAAGAAAATCTAGAGCGATATAACTTGAAGTTTGTCAATATATTACCAAATATTTTGTGTGCATAAGCATATGTGTCACCGTAAGTTTGTTAATACACTACGTGCCAGTGTATGTGTGCGGAAATGGGACGGGTTGGATATTGTAGTACTCATACCCACTACTTTTTACGAATTTCTACCCATATAAAACATTATACCGAACTAGCGGATTTTTACTCTATCTATGGTCGGTATTTTTTGCAGATACCCACCATGGAGCAATTCTGTTTGACTTGAAAGAATTTACATATCGGTATGGTTAGCTCTCACGATGAAGATTTATTTTTATATATAAGACTCAAACACAGATCTCACCTAGAGAGAATTTAACGTGTACCACTTGAACTAACACTTTTTAACGTTTTTCCGTTATTTTTAAAAAGTAAGTGTGTCATACTTTTATTTTTATTATAATTAATAATTTTGTAGATAAAACTTTTCTTATTAATATAATAAATACATTTTGTTAACTATTTTTATATTTTACATAATGATAAATATAGTCAAAATATGTCTCTAAAGGATAGCTCAAGTAGTAAGAGTTGAGGTACATATAGGTTGGGAAGGGAATGTCTAGAGATCAATTAATAGACTGTGCAATTTATATTTCCAATTTAAAAAAATAGTAAAAGTATCTTATGCCAATGGAAAACGGTTAAATATTCTTTTCACATAAAATTATTGATGTGTACGCCCAAATTTAAAAATATATAAGTAAGTTTCTTCTTGTATTTCATTGATTTTGTGCTCTTAATAGTTACATAATCAAACTTCAAATTTAAAGATGTGACAATTTGTTAGAAAAGATCTATTAACTTAACGTGATATGAGAGCTTTGAGAGATTAATTTCATGAGTGACAATTGTGGAGATATTTTGGAAAATAGGAGAAGAGTTTTTTATCTTTTAAGTTTTTATAATTACATATATAAGAGAGCGACACATGTGAAAAGATTTAATTTTAAATATTTAATTTTACATAAATAAGAAAGGCTAATTGTATATAAATTTATCAATTCATGAATATACTACTACTACAATTTATTATTTTCACTCGTTGGCATAGAATTGAATGGGGTTACAATTTATTGTTTGAGTATTGGGGTTTTGGGCTTTTGGAATGCTATTCGGGGTCGACGGTGGCATATTTGGGCTGCGTGGCTTCTTCTCTGGGGCGTTGGTTCTTTGACCATGGGAGTGATTGAGGTTCCATAATTGTGGCTGAGTCAGGTTCGTAGGTTACGCCGTTATGGAGGCAACTCAGTCTCGGGTTTCGGGTGGGGGTTGTTCTTGGTGGTTTGGAGTTTCTTTGGCATCTAGGGGTTCGAAGTCAATTGTGCTTGTCTTTCTTCTTTTGCTTCTCCTTGGTGAGGCAGAGCAGATCGATGTACTACCGAGACTCCATCGATGGCTGTTGGTGTTCTTGGGGTTTCAAACTTTTGCATCTTGTTTGGCGTGTCTCCTATTGGTTTTGATTAGGCGGCACTCTCTTTGCTTTGCTCACTTTTGTAGTTTCTACAGCTACTTTGTGGTTCTTGGGTTTTGGAGGGCCTCACAATGTTGTGGTGGAGCTCTATTTTTTTTGGGTTTGCGTCGCCTTCACCGTTGCAATCTAGTCCCCTATGGAGTTCCCCTCAGTTGCTTGCCTGATGCTTGCCCCTGATTTTTAGGTCTCAGCTCTTCGACGTTGGTTTTCAACTTTGGGTCTTTTGTTTTGCATGATTGGGTTGGGTCTCTGTTTTGCAGTTGTCGACGTGCGACTTTCGCCGTTTTTCAATTTCGATTTTCGAATATGGACTTTTCCTAGTGGTGGAGACTAAAGGGTTTTCGAGTGGTTTTGTTGTAGGGCTAGATTTTTTCAGTTTTTTTTTTTTTTTGCTGACTTGGTTACTGTACCCTGTTGAGAGAGAATACTTGTTATGAGAATGATATCTGCCATATGTGGTTTGACAAAAGTTAAGTTAAGATCCATCCAAAAAAAAATTATGATTCACCTTAATAGCCATAAATTAAAGAAAATATTTAAAAAAAATTGGCATTCATTTTGACTTATTTCATTCATCACCTTCGATTGGGATATTACCCTATAACATGAAAAAATGATGTTATTGGGATATGAGGTTCTCAAGATGATTGGATTCATGTTTAGAATTACATAAAATCTAAAACGTAGGTGAAGAACAAAATAAGTTAGTCTTTTTTTTTTGTTACAAAGAGGGATTAAAACCCAGGAAAGAAACTAAGTAGCATTAGCTACACTAGAGGGGCTAGCAGCACCCAGATCTAGAGAAAGGAATTTGTGACATTCTCCAAAGGGAGATTCTATCAGATGAGTGCCCACAGGGAAACGATACCCAACTCCTGCCAGATAATCAGCAAGACAATTTGCTTAACGATGTGCATGTTGGAACACTATGGCACCATGATCACGCTGCATACGAAGGATGGAGGCAGCTAAGTACCCAAGGGGGTGAGAAAGAACATCATCTGATGACCGGAGATTAATCACTTCTAACGCATCACTTTCAACAATAAGCTGCTGAACATCCAAGCCCAAGGCTATCTCAACAACAGAGTGAATTGCTGACAGCTCCACAAGGAAAACATTGTGATATGCCAGGTCTCCCATATTTCTATAGAACCCTTGTATCCACTGCCCACTCGAATCACGCAGCACACCACCACAAGTTGCAAAACAATTACTAGACAATGTAAGATCAAGTTTTGATCGAGTAGTACAACTCTATGTTTTGATGATTACAAGTTAACCTTTTGATATGAACAATTGTGGTACTCTAACGTGTTTTTCTGAGTGTGCTATTTACAGGCTCTGACCTCAACTCAATCTCACACAAATCAGAAGCACTGTGTATAAAGGGTAACCCAAGCAACGCTTTCGCATTCACCATGTTCAGTATGAACAGTGGAAAAGCTTCAGAAGTTCTGAAGCTATACAAACTCTGATGTGGACTCAGTCGCTAGAAGCTCTGAAGATCCAGAAGTTCTGATAACCAAGAAACACTGAAGGTTCAGATGTTCTGATGGTGTAGAAGACTCTGAAGATCCAGAAGCTGAATAGTGGAAACTCTGAAGTCCAGAAGCAAGAAACTCTGAAGGCCATGTTCTTCCCTCTGAGTTCAGAATCAGAAGATACAATGGTCAGAGGATCTGTGCTTTCCCTCTGACTCTGATCAACCGGCTTCACAAGTTCCAATATGAAGTATTCCCCTGATCAGAAGTCTCCTAGGTTAAAAGGTCAAGTCGCTATCCAAGTACAAAAGCAAGTGTACCTTCCTGACGACCTACCTAACGTTCTCAGCCACAGCAGAAGCTGGATTTTCCAGAACTGCCCTCCAACGGTAGCATTTCCCATGCAACGCTCAACCCTAATCCTTGGAGTATATATAGAGGCTGAAGATTGAAAGAAGCGGCTAGTAGAAGCAAATACGCGCAAGACATATTCAAAATATTCTAAGCTTTCTTTCATCTGAAATTCATTGAGTTTACTATTAGCTTTTTAGAAGCAAATCTCTTGTAAACATTTCTTTGATAAACAGTTTGTTTAGTTCCTTTAGGAGATCAAGGTTGATCGGATCCTAGAGAAGACTAAGAGAGTGAATCTTAGTGTGAGCTAAGTCAGTGTAATTGTTAGTCACTTGTAGGTTTCAAGTGCAGTTGTAACTCTTACCTGATTAGTGGATTACCTTCATTCTAAGAAGGAAGAAATCACCTTAACGGGTGGACTGGAGTAGCTTGAGTGATTTATCAAGTGAACCAGGATAAAATCCTTGTGTGCTTCTCTATCTCTTATCTTTAGCACTTAAGTTCTCGAAAGATTTGTCAAAATCTTTAAGGTGGAAGTTTTGTACTGAAAACGTTATTCAAACCCCCCCTTTCTACCGTTTTTCATACCTTCAGACAAGGCTCCATCTATGTTAAATTTCACCCATCCCACATTCGGTGCAGACCAATGAGAGGTGCGAGCCCGAGAGTGGCATCTCCCAAACACGTCTGGTGATGGCCCATGAGGGGGGAGCGAAACCACCGCGGACCTCGAAGCTTGATCCTCCGTGGCTAAGGACTTACACTTTGTTTGTTAGGAGAGAGTTAGAAAAGAGCACTACTAGAAAAACAATCGAATTAAGACGGAATTTTGCGACGGGAAATTATTCTGTACCAAAATAATTACTTAGGGACGGAATTGGTGACGCTTTATCGTCGCAAAGATTCTTAAAAAAATTAATATATCATTTTGGGACGGAATATTTATGTTGTCGCAATTTAGGGATGAACTTATATTTATCGTCACAATTTGGAGACAGACACTAATATTCCGTCCCCATGTAGCCATTTATTTTGGAGGGAAACATGGTGCCAACTTTTGCGACGCAATAATTTAATTACTCCGTCCCAATTAGTGACAGACTTAGCAGTAATTTTCCGTCCCGAATGTTTTTTAAAAAATTTATATTTGGCGGGACGGAATTTATATACATCGTCCCAAATTAAATATTTATTTTGGTGGGAAACAAGGTGCCAACATTAGGGACGAAATCTTTTAATTATTCCGTCTCCATGTGTGACGGAATGAACGATAATATTCCGTCACAAACGATTTTTAAAATAGATTTGTTCTAGTGGGACAGAATTATATATTCTGTCACAATTTAGGGACGGAATATACATACCGTCCCAATAGTTTTTAAAATTTTTTGTGGGAATCATGGCGCCAGATTTAGGGATAGAGTTTCGTAATTATTCTGTCCCAACTAGTGACAAAATTTGCAATAACATTTCGTCACAAGGGTTAATTAACAATATATCTATTAATTTGTGACAAAAAGTATTTTCTTTCACTATTTAGGGACGTAAATATATTAATTGTCGCGATTTAGGGACGGAATATATATACCGTCGCAAGAATTTATTAAATATTTGGTGGGAAGTATGGCGCCACGTTTTGAGACAGAGTTTCGTAATTATTCCGTCCCAATTAGTGACGAAATTTGCAATAACATTCCGTCGCAAGGGTGAATTAACAATATATCAATAATTTTGTGACAAAATGTACGTTCTGTCACAACTTAGGGACGGATATATATAAATTGTCGTGATTTAGAGACGGAATATAAATACCGTCCCAAAAAAATTTAAAATTTTTTTTGGGAATCATGACGCCAAATTTTGAGACAGATTTCAAAATTATTCCGTCCCAACTAGTGACGAAATTTGCAACAACAATCCGTCACAAATACTATTAATATGGGACAAAATGTACATTTCGTCACAATTTAAGGACGGTTTTAAATTACCCGTCGCAATATTGGGACGACAATTCGTATTTCGTCCCCATTTAAACATTTATAATTGATGAAAATCATCGTGGACCCATTGACCAGTTTTTTTTACACATTTAAAAATTAATTAAAATTGTAAAAAATCACTATTATATTTTACTATTATAATAGAAAAATTATAATAAATATGTATTTGTATTCTTTTTTTTTGAATAATACATATTTATGATAATTTTTATATTATTTTTAAATTTAGTACTTGGTTGGTTCACGGACAAGCCTTCTAAGCCACATACTTAAGCGTTGCAGACTATGATCTATGAAATGTTAGACCAACTTATTTACGGGTCCGAACCAATCTAATCTGTTTATTTTCTTCAAAGTTTTCTACTTCTCGAAATGTACAGATATCGAGTTCTTGATTTTGTTTGAGAACGACAACTAGATATCGAGTACTTAATTAGATCTTCGAGACTCGTCTAACCTTATTGGGTTTCATGATGATCACTAAGGCTCGTCATAATATAATGAGATTTCATATGTCAAAGGCTCTATTAGGCCATGTAAGGCTTCGTGTTGCGTACAAGGCCTACTAGGCCTAATACAACTCGATAACCAATCTCTAAGACTCATCATAACATAATGATCTGTTAATCTCAATGGCTCATCATAATGTCTCATTGAAAGCACTCCTTACCTAGACAGAACGACCCGAGTTCTTACTTGATCTCAAATGAGGTTTTTCGATAACATTTTCAAATCTTTTCCAAATTATTCAATTATCCGTTAAGTTCAAAATCCGTTGATTACTTTTATCTTTATCAACTTTCAAAATTTAAATCCATTTAATCGTTTGATTTTCGAAACTCTTATGATTAATAATATTCCAAAAATAATTCATCATTTATCGCGTAATAACAATACCCCAAACAATAGCTAAGATAAACGACACTTGACGATATAAAATTCACGGTTTAAAGAGAGAAGAGAACTCAAAGAAAGAAGAGAAAGAAAGCTTTGAGGACAATGCTTACTCAAAGAGAGAATTTGAGAGTGAGTAGTGAGTTATAGATGAAAAGAACAAAGGGTCAAGCCTCCTTATATACTACTCAGGATGCCCTCAAAATACCCAGAACGTCCCCAAAAACTTTACCCCTAGACTTGGACTCCAAGTTTCTTTAAACACATGTGACTAAATTAATTCAAAAACCCAACTCAATTAATATATAATTATATATATATATATATATACACACGTACTGTACGTACGTGTTATATATAATCTATTTTTTTACAAATTTTTAATACTTATATATATATATATACACGTATTTATATATATTAGTTTCTTTTTCAATTTTTTTATAGTTAATATCTAACAATTTTTAAATAAATCACATAAATTGGTTTTTATCAGCAACCTAATCATTAGTGATTTTGTCAAGGTTTCAACTTAAAATCTTATTCAAGATTTATCTATTTTAAATTTTCTATCAATATCACTTAATTCAAAATCATATTTTAGTAAAAATCATATTTTTTTAACTTCTAAAATATAAGGTCTTACAAGTATTAAAAAGATAGTTAAATTATTATATATAATATACTTCTATAATATCTATTACTAATATGAAATTGATATTTAAATGATATGTTAATCTTATTAGTGGTCTCCAACTTGCGCTGGAGCAAGTCTTTTAACAAATTTTAACTTTTTATACTCATTATCTTTATTTCAATTTAGAATAATTTTTGAACGTATATCAATTTAGAATATTACTACTTTTTTATATCACAAATTTAAAACACATAGATTGTGATTAAAATACTTTGATTTCAATATTTTTTTTAAAAAAAAAGGTAAGGATCTTTTAACAAACTACATATAAAAAAAAGGAGCTCTTAAACAAAAATCACCTTTCAAAAATTAAGAGAAACGTAAAAGCTGAAACCCTACCCCAAATTTATCATGTTTAGCGCTCTGGTTCTTCCCGTTGTGAGTGGCGCCAGTCAACCGTGAAGGGGCCATTGTTTCTGTTCCGAGCGGAAACTGACGTACTACGGTGCTTACTTTTGTGGTTCCTTCTCAACTCGTTCTCTTCTTGTCAAGTTTGTTTTTTTCTTTTCCTTTCCTCCTTAATTCTTCCCAACTCTTTGGGGTATTCTTCTATATGGTGGCCTGGTTTCTCTATGCTTGCTTTTGGTTTGGTGCGGCTCTCAATTCCGTTTGCTCTTGGTCTGTGTGCGTTTTGGCTTGCCCCTTTACCCATCTTTGTTTGTCATGGTTCTCCTATATGTTGGGTTGTGTTCCTGGTTGTGCGAATTTCAGAAGCGTTTGGAGTCACTGTCTTTCATGTGAAAGATCTGTTTGCGACGGAATAATAAATTCCGTCCCAACAGCTTTGCGACGAGCGAAATCGCGACAAAATATTTTAGTCGCACATTCCGTCCCAAATGTATTTAGGGACGGAAATTTCAACTGTTGTGCGAAAGATTTGTCCGTCCCAAAATAGTGTTTTTGTAGTAATGGAGAAAGATGCAAGAGAGAGAGATAAGAGAGAGATGGGGTAAGTTACCTTGTTTGGTGGGAGAGAAGAGAGAGGGAGGAGGGGGCTGCAGAGGTGGGACCCAACCCTTTTTTGGGTCTCTCCAATTTGAAGAGAAAAGGAACAGTAATGGAGGGGCTGCGTTTTTTAATTTTTTTTTTCTGCATGTGGCCTATTTAGTGGCGGTTAAAAACCGCCACTATCTTACTTTTTTTTTTTTAAAATATTGCTCCCTCCGTTCCTAATTATAAGACCTAGTTTTAAATTTTTCATGTTCCTAAATATAAGACCTTTAACAATAATCTAGCAAAAAGTATTCTACTCTTCCACATATACCCCTCACATTAATTGTGTGTTTTCAATTCCAAGGTTTTAATTACCACCTAGCATTTATTAGTAAGAGAAAATGACAAAGGGTAAATATGAAAGAATGTATGCATTTTTTAAAATTCAATACACTAATTAGATACATTTAATGTTTTCTTAATAAGCGCAATTTTTTGTATTAGGTCTTATAATTAGGAACGGATGAAGTATTTTAATCAAAAGTTAATTTTTTCTCTCTCTTTCACCTCATTATTTCTCATCTCTCTCTACTTTATCTCTATCATACCAAACAACCTCTTAAATCTACTCTACTTCTCACCTATTTCTCTCTACTCAAACTCTCTCTTCTCTACTCTCTCTTCTCTATCTCTCTCTACCCTACCAAACATAGTGTTAATGAACGCCCATATAGGCTGAGAAGTTGGCTGAATCTGATTAAACACCACACCGTTCCGAACGCGCCAGATAGCCCAGAGAGCTGTATAGAAAAAGCGAGACCAATCCAACTCCGCAGAGAAGGCCTCCTTACCCAACAGGTTTTTGGTCACCCAATCATGCCATGATCCATTGAAGAAAGCTCTATTTCCACCATCAGCTGCCTTCGAGGTCCAGAAATCATGCACGATGCTGCAATCTCTAAACCAGTGCAAGTAGTTTTCTGGATGAGCATTGCAAATAGTGCAGACCTCCGAGTCAGCCATATGCCTTATGAACCGCTAAAGTTTGTGAGCACTCCTTTGTTAAGCAGCTTCCAAATGAAGACACAGATCCTCAGAGGGCCCTGGATCCGCAACACTTCCTTCCACACTCTCTCTGTGCTGCCAGCGCCATTGTGCTCCGTGACGAAGTTGTAAGCTGACTTGACTGAGAACGCGCCCGACGCTTCTCCATTCTAGATTAAGCGATCTGGATCGGTTCCCAAAACTGGTGGAGGTGCCCTGAGAACCTCCTGAGGGTACCTGCAAGAAACCATGTTAGAAAAAAGGTATGCCTTCCATCCCCGCCCTGCTCATAGAAGTGAGCCACGAGACGATCGAGGTCAGCGACTGGAATATCACTAGTAGCAACATGCTGAAGGATGTGGCCACTAGGAAGTCAAGGGTCGGTCCAAACCTTTGCAGCTTGGTCGTCCCCTACGTGCCACGTACACCCATCAATCAAGCTAGTCCAAGTTCTCCTTATAGCCTGCCATGCAAGAGACTTTGTGCTCCTCTTCTACACAATTTGCAAAGCACCACTTCTGCAGCCATATTTACTCTTCAAAACCCGAACCCAAAGAGCTCCAGGGGTATTGATCAACCCCCAACCAAGCTTCATCACCATAGCCTTATTAAAATCATGCATTTTCCTGAATCCCAAGCCACCCTGATGTTTCGGGCTACAACCCACATTCTAGCCCACCTGGCTAGATTTACTAACTCTTCTCTCTTTACCCCAAAGAAAACCCCTTTGCAATTTGTCTAACACATCACACACTCCTTTGGGAAGGAGCATGGTTTGCATGCAGTAGGAGGGAAGAGTTGAGATAACCGACTTAGCAAGAGTCACTCTCCCCGCTAGGCTCAATGAACTAGCCTTCCAAGATGATAATCTTTTCATAGTCCTTTCCAAGATAAAATCATAGTCCGCCCTTGTGGGCCTCTTGTGCAAGAGAGGAACCCCAAGATACTTGCCTAGGTCACGAGTAAGCCATATCCCCGCAGCCCTACTCATCTCACGATCTTCACTACGATGCACATTATTAGACTTTAGAAGCCTCGACTTGGGCTTGCTAACCTTCTGGCCCGAAGCCTCACAAAAATAATTCAAGCATTTCATTATAACATCCATATGATTTATAGATGCCTCTCCGAAAGCAACAGGTCATCAGCAAAGAAGAGGTGGGTAGGAGGACCATCTGACGATAGCCTAATCGGCTTCCAACGACCACAATCGACTTCATGCTGAATTTGATGAGCCAATCTCTCAATGCACAACACAAACAAGTAAGGATAAAGAGGATCTCCTTGGCGTATCCCACAAGTTGGCAAGAAACTCTATGTTTTCTCCCCATTAAAGAGAACTTGAAAAGAACTCTATGACACACAACTGAGGATCAAATTAAAGAAAGAGTTCTCAAACCCCAGATCTACAAGAGTATCAAAAAGGAAGCTCCAACTAAGACGATCATAAGCTTTCTCTAGGTCAATCTCCATGGCCACCCAACCCTTCCTACCTCTCATAGAGTGAAAGACCTCTTGAGCAATGATGATATTATCTGTGCTTTCACGCCCTTTGATAAAACTACACTGATTTGGAGCCACCCAAGTACCCATGACCTCCTTTAAACGAGTAGCGATCACCTTTGTCATAGCTTTATAAATCACATTACCAAGGTTTATGGGCCTGTAGTGGGTAAGAAAACTTGGCCTATCCAACTTCGAGATAAGAACGATTAAGGTGTCATTAATCTCCTTGATCATGGCTGGATTATGGTAGCACTCCTGCAAAAGGTCCCCCACGGAATTTCCCACCACTTCCCACTGAAATTGGAAGAAGATGGGGTTAAGACCGTCCGGGCCAGGGGCTTTCAGGGCACCCATGCTAAAGATAGCATCTTTAATCTCTTCTCTAGAAAACGGGGCATGAAGGTGATTAAGAGTATTTTCAGGAACCTTGGGGAATTTCCCTCTAACATGATAACCCACAGTGGAACCAGAGGACGTATAGAGCTCCTGAAAAAATTCAACAGTCATATTCTTGAGGGTTTCGGGTTCTGTTATTACACTACCATCTTCATTAGCCAATGCCTCTATCTTGTTTCTCTTGCGGCGGATCATGGTAGAGGCATGGAAGTATCGAGTATTTCTGTCTCCTTGATTTAACCAAGTAATCCTTGATTTCTGTTTCCACAACATGTCTCCTCTATTTCTGTCTCCTCGATTTCTGTCTTCCTGGATGAGAGCAATGTGGTATTTATTTCAAAGCTTCTTCTGAAGCTTTTCAAGGTATGTGTTGCATTCTCAACTAGGAGTTTATACCTTCAAGCCTTTTCATCAGCTTCCTCTTTCTCCGCCCAATTTCTCCAAACACCTCCCTATTCCAATCCGAGGCCTCTTCTTTGAACTCCTTAGAAGCCGAGAACCAATCATTGCCACGCTCCCAAGACATTTTCACTACTTCTGGGAATCTAGAATCAGCCAACTAGCAAGATGAAAAACGAAAAGGCCTCCGGGTACCATAAGAACCCACCTCGTGAGCAAGAGAGAGGAGTAAGGGTTTGTGATCAGACTTGAGTTGTGGGAGGTGAAAAATAGATGAGTCAAGAAAAGCATCCACCCATCTAAGATTACCAACGGCTCTATCGATTCTCTCCTTCACCCCTCGCGCTCCCAAGTGAAGGGAGGACCTTTAAACCCTAAATCCGACAGGCCGCAAGAATCCAAGCAATCACGGAAAGCTCTAATAGAGGTAGAAGACGGGGACGCACCTCCCACCTTCTCTGATGGCGCAAGATAAGCATTAAAATCTCCTACGACCACCCACGACTCTGACACATTGCCAGCAATACCAACCAAGTGCCTCCAAAGAACCCTTCTAACGGTGCTGTTAGGAGACCCATACACAAAAGTAGCAAGGAGAATCTGGCCACCACTAGTAGGCGAAATGCGGGTGTGGATAAACTGGTTATGAGACTCCAAGATATCCACTGAACCCCACTGGCTACTCCATAGGATCTAAATGCCTCCTCTGAAACCTTCCGCCTCAACAACAAAGGACTTATCAAAGCCAATAGTTTTAGACAATAGAGGAACTTTACTGCTGTTAACCCTCGTCTCAAATAAAACAATACATCTGACATGTTGCCTACAAATCAAG
Source organism: Lotus japonicus (assembly GCF_012489685.1). Classification (NCBI taxonomy): domain Eukaryota; kingdom Viridiplantae; phylum Streptophyta; class Magnoliopsida; order Fabales; family Fabaceae; genus Lotus; species Lotus japonicus. Next base: position 62,231,323 of record NC_080041.1, on the reverse strand, counting down.
TCTTTGAGAAGAAGAGAAACACCTTTAGCTGCTGCCCCTCTTATATTCCAACAGATCAAACTAACCATAAAAACAGATGGGAGAAAAAATGGAACCTGAGCTTTTAAGAGCTCTGTCTGGACCTAGGAGACAAACTCCTCTCTATATCTCTAGGGAATGATACGTCCCCAGCATATTTTCACCCCTCTGATTTCCAGTGGCTCTGTTAGTCACTTTAGCATTAGGCCCAATGTGGTTTCTCCCTCTGGCCAGTTTTTTCAAACTAATAACTAAAGGTGGGCCACTATCTCCTGGGTCAATGGATAGCCCGTTGCTAGACTACTGGTGGACCTGACCCAGTTTGAGGGCCCTGAAGGCTGGGTCCAACCGTTGGGAATTTTCTTTGGGGCCCATGTGAGAAGTCACGTCTTCACCACGATTCGCCGTATCCATGATAATGTCTACGTTGACCTGCTCCTGAGAAATAGGCGTTGATTTGGAAACTACAGAGGGATTAGGGCTTGGGGTATCATTAATGATGACAGCTGCATTGACATCTACAGGTGTTGAAAGAATGAAGTCAACAACAAAGGGAATATTCCTCTCCACTGATTCCTTAGCACATGCACCAGCCTTTCCGCCAATGATTGGTTCCTTAAGACTCTTGTCGCCTTCTCCCTGGTTCTTGAATGCCCTCCCTAATTTCTTGGGGAACATCATTACTCATTAATGCAACATTGAATGTCTGATTCTGTGGGGCCATCTCCATATCCATGTGCTACAAGATTCCAAACTTGGAACCACCCGCCGCTACCGCCGCTCCACTCTTCAAGACCTACGGCTGGGGAGCGGATTTGGTGTTGCCCCGTCGCTGTGGTCTGCGAGCGATCATCCAAGGCCCAAAAGGGTCTTGCTCCCCCACCGTTCCAGAGGGTGCTGACGCCGTCTTCTCCGATTGAGCCGCTCCTGGTACTTCAGGCGATTCTTTGCCCACTGAACACATCTCCCTCCAGTGTCCAAAGCGGCCGCAATTGAAACAAATGTGATTTGAACCTTCATACTCAATATTGTAATCCTTCCCATTAATGGTGAACATAGAAACTAGGGTTTTGCGGAGGTCTACCTCCACACATAGACGTTGGCCCTTTCGAAAGCTGGTCCTCCTTGAGACGCTGCATGCATCGCATTCAGAGTGTGATCATCCACTCTAACGAATTTACCCACGTTTTTTCCTAAGTCGTGAAGAACTTCCTCATCATAGAACTCCGCCGGAAATCGAGGAACCCTAATCTAGACAGCCACTCGATCAATCTGGCCTTCTAATGGAATGAATTCTGGCCGCCAGTTCTGGACCACTAGGTAATGTCCCATAATCACCCAAGGTCCTCCAGAGAAAACATGGGAGTAATCATCCCTGTTAGCAAAGCGAACAATAAAATATTCAAAGTCCAGATCTATCACTTCCATCATTCCGGACAGCTGCCAGAGCCTAGAGAGTCTTGTTCTCAACATATTCAAGCCAATGCGCTTACCAAGCAGCTTAACAATAATCGAGTTCCTCCATGGCCTGCAAAGCGCCTTGCATTTCTCCCTTGAGATCTCAATCACAGGGCAGAGGGGGTTGTGCTGCTTCTTACTGGTCCCAGTCCTGCTTCCTCCTCATCAGACCATAAGATGCTTTCATCAAATTCAGAGTTGAAACCCTCAAGAGGCACGTCATCTTCCCCTGAAGATTCACCTCCGTTAATACCCAGACAAACATCCTTGTAAGATACCACCCTCCTTGGTATCGCGTCTTGTTCTTTGAACTTCCCCCTATTAGCTTGATCATCATCTTCACTGTTTGTTCCAGAGCCTCTCCCACCGTGCACCTCCATCCAATTACAAAATAGTATGGATGAATGTTGCTTAATTGGAATGTTTGTGAACCATGAATTGTGTTTCTATTTGGTATTTAAATAAGTTAGTTAATATGAGCAAAATGAATGCCAATTTAGTGTCATATTACTCATATAGAAGAATTTTAAGGTAGTGAAGTGTAATTTTTTTTATAAAGGTTAACATAATATAACTAATTAAATTAGTGAAACAGAAAAAGAAAACACAAATTGGTACTGAAGATTTCAGTTCTTGATCCGCCCGCTAGGAAATCAGGGTAGAAGATGATCTTTGCTCCTAAAATTATAATATTGAGTCGAGCTGCATATAATTGAGCTCACAACTGCATACAGCGAAGGTAAACAGAGAGAATTAGATAGCAAATAAACTGAATAAACCCAATTGTCATGTTTCAAAATTCTCAAGCACAAGTGTCATGATCAGCCTGTGGTTTCTTTGCACAGTGTGAAGAAATTATTATCCGATAGCATTACACTTGATTCACTAAAACAAAAATATATGGACATTTGAATTTAAATTATTTAAAACAAAATTGAAAATAAATTCCCAACTTAATGGTTAATATTCACCTCATGTATAATAATTTGTTCTTTAGTGCTTACATTGAAGAAAGTGCAACCTGTGATATGTAATATATTTCATAAATAAATTTAAGCGATATATACACACCTCCTGTTGTATACACTTCATTTCCACCTATTTTTATTTTTATCTCTCTCATCTTATTATCTATCATATCTTATACTTTCTTTCTCTTACTTTTTCTTTTCTTCCTATCTCTCTCATTTTCCAACTCTTTTCACCTTATTTAAGAGGTGTGAACTATACTCATTTGTTTATTGCCACTACCTAGCTAGCTGGTAGCTACTACCTAAGTACTATGAGTTATTGAGTTTACTATACTCTAGGACTCTAGGTTGCATAGTGGTTAGCACAGAGTTATGTATCCTAAAAAATTTAGAAATGGGCAACAATGTGTGTTTTACAAACAAAAACATGAATTTTTTTAGGTAATGAACCCAAACTACCAAAGCATGACTAAGAAATAGTACCTGAGTGATTTAATAATCCAAATTACCTCAGACATGGACAGCAGAAACATCCAATATGGGGTTGTTTTTACACTAATGGACATGGTTGGTGGGCCAAGTTTGGGGCTTTTTGTAACTTGTAGCTGGCCTGTGGAAAACAAATATTCCTTATAACTGCTAAGCGCTTGCAGCAGTCGCACTCGAAGATTAAATCATTGTTTGCATTTAAAAATAATCCGAGAATCTTGGCTCTTTGTAAGAGACAAAGAATCTCTAGATCTTACTAGGTATATACTAGAGCATATATCTTATATAAAAGGAGTTGATATAAAACATTTTGTACAGAAGCTTATTGGATGATCTCTCTTGTATTTGGATAGGGTATCATATCTATTTTTATACCCATATCTTTAAGAAACATCTATTTCACTCCATACATGTATAGATAACAATTTTGTTATTCTTACTTTATATATATTCGAATTCCAACCATTATCTATGTTTTACTTAAAAGTTAAATGAGTTATCATTGTACCAAGATTTAATCTTAGTCACTCATCGAAAAAGTTTCAAGTGGTTATGATAATGATAAAGAAAATAATTGGCTTCGTACCTCACTTGAACTTGAGCTTCAGTGACTTTACCATCGGTCCAACCAATGTTCTAGTGGCACGTACATGCATGTGTATATATTGTGAGTCTGACATGGCATAAAAGTGTAATTTATTACATGTAATAAATACTCAACATCCACTTCATCATCATATTCTCTTCCCAATCATCTTCTTCCTCTTTTCTCAATAGTGGAAAACCCCTTCGTCCACTGTAAATTGGGTCTTGGTGGATAAAAAAGTTCATTGTTATTGCACACTTCGTAATTAGTGGTATCAACTAATTTATGTCTTATGGTTATTGTAGAGGTTGGCGTGGTTATAAGTAACATAATATATCTCAAACTTTCCTCAAAGTTGAAAATTTTGGAGGAAAAAGATGAAAGTGAAAATTCATTGATTGTCTTCTTTAGTCTTTAATACAAACTTTTTGGTTTCTCTGTTGAGAATTAATACAAAATGTAATGAATTAGTATATAGTAGGCTTAATTCCACTTTGGGCCCCTGATCTTTTAAAAATGAGCGATCGGGGCCCCCCGTGTTTAAACGTAGCGGTCAGGCACCCCAACGTTTCAAAAACGTGCGTTTCAAGCCCTTCTGTTAAGTGTAGTTAGTTTGACTAACGGAACTAGTGACGTGGATTTTCTTTTTCATTTTAATATTATTTTTTTTACCCAGAAATCCCCCCCCCCAAATTCTCTCTCAATCTCGACATCTCTCCCTTTCTCACTTTCTTCTCCATTCTTCTCCATTTTTCTCACTTCATCTTCTTCTTCATGGTCGCCGCCACTGCTCTTCGGCCAAGCCACCACCACCGCGAGCTTCCTCACGCGAGCTCGCCGCTGGCCACACCACCATCACTGGGCCTCCTTCTTCTTCTTCCATGAGAGCCACCGCCGCTGGCCACACCACCATCACCGCGCCTCCTTCTTCTTCTTCCATGAGAGCCACCGCCGGTCACACCATCACCTCCTCCTCATCCTCGCGCGAACCTAAAGGGCAGCCACCATGGCCACCACGTGGAAGCCATCACCACCATGAAAACCTAGGACCGCCGCCTTCAAAGTCCGATCTACGGCGAACCGCTCACGATCTCGACAAACCAACACCACCGCTGTGCTCCTCTCCTCGTCCGCAACAAAACCCACAAAGAAATTTCCGATTCCGACGACCTCCGCCGTGAACCGCCGTGCGCCGCCGCCGGAGGCGATTTCCGACGACTCACCCTCTTCTCCTCTTCTCTTTCTCTTGCTAAATTAGGGTGAAATTAGGGTAAAAAATTGGGGGGAAGCGTGTTTGTGAATTAGGGGGAATTTTTGGGTGAGAAATTTAATCTTAAAATGAAAAAGAAAATCCACATTACTGCTCCGTTTGGTCAAACTAACGGAACATAACAGAAGGGCCCCGATCGCACTTTTTTGAAACGTTTGGGTGCCTGACCGCTACGTTTAAACACGGGGGGCCCCGATCGCTCATTTTTGAAAGATCAGGGGCCCAAAGTGGAATTAAGCCTATATAGTAGTAGTTACTGTGCATTATATGTGTAATATAAATTAGTGGGTATTAAATACTGTGATAATAAAGGCTTGACTCAATTAGTATAAAGCCTTTATTATGTCCCCACTAGGTGTAATCAATTCAGTTGAATAGAAATCATTTTCCTCCAATCAACTCTCTCTCAATTTTTGTTATACAGTTCCTTGCTTTCTGCTAGTTTTCTTCCAACATCTGGTATCGAGAGCACGTTTGATCTCTGGGCCGTGAGGGTTCCGATCACCGTCATCTTCTCCGGCGATAGCACACGGCCATCGTCGCCGCCGTAGTTCGTTTGATTGGTCCTGTTTCTTCCGCTTGCGATTGTGATGTCGATTACGACGTCGAACTCAGGATTCACGGTGGCTATTCCAATTCTTGATGGAAAGAACTAGAACAAGTGGAGAGTAAGGATGAAAGTTGTGATGGGGTTTCAAGAAGTGCTTGAAATCGTGGAACAAGGGCTACTGGAACTGGCTGAAGGAGCCACAGAAGCTGCAAGAACGCAGCACAAGGAAAGGAAGAAGAAAGATTTCAAAGTCCTCTGCCTGTTGCATCAAGGGGTTGATGAAGCCCACTTCGAGAAGATCTCAAACGTGAAATCTTCAAAGGAGGCATGGCAGATTCTGGAAAAATGCAACGAGGGTCAAGAACAGTTGAAGAAGGTGAGACTCCAAACACTTAGAAGGCAGTATGAGTTGATGCTGATGGATTCGAATGAGAAGATTGCTCAGTTCTTCAATAGGATTATCAGTCATACCAATGCTATGAAGGTTTGTGGGGAAACCATTACTGTGCAATCCATGGTTGAAAAGATCCTGAGAACATTGTCACCACGGTTTGACCATTTTGTTTTAGCAATAGAGGAGTCCCGAAGCCTTGAAGACATGAAGGTGGAAGACCTTCAAGGAAGACTTGAGGCACATGAACAGAGGCTTCTTGAAAGAACTAGTGAAAAATCCTCAGATCAAGCCCTGCAAGCACAAACCACTAAGAAGAACAACTATGGAGGAAAGAGTAATTACAAAGGGAAAGGTCGAGGCAAAGACTTTTACAAGGGCAACAACTCAAGGAGTAATCAAGGAAACCAGGATAGTGAGAAGGCTGATACAGGACAGAATGAACAAGGCTCCAAGAGAGGAGGTAATGGCAATTGGCGTGGAGGAAGGAAGAAGGTGGATAGAAAGAAGGTGAAGTGCTTCAACTGCAATAGAATTGGCCATTTCTCCATGGAATGCACAACACCCTCTCCTCAAGGTGACCAGAAAGGAAATCAAAGTGATGAAGCTCACTTTGTCAAGGATCACAAGGAGGTAATCTCTGATGAACAACCTCTTACTTTAATGATGCTTACTAGTACTATTGATAGTAGCATAGATAAGTGTCAAGATAAGTGGTTCATGGATTCTGGATGCTCTAATCACATGACTGGAAATAGAGACTGGCTAACCAACTATGATTCCAGTAAGACAAGCACTGTTAGATTTGCTGATGGTAGAGCACTAGAGGCAAAAGGCACTGGTGATGTTCTTCTCAGAAGAAAAGATGGTAGAGAAGCAATGATTAGTGAAGTTCTATATGTGCCTGGCATGAATACTAATCTGATTAGTCTTGGTCAACTAGTTGAGAAAGGGTTCTTTATCAGAATTGGCAGAGGTTATCTAGATGTATATGATTCCAAGATGAAGAAGATTGTGAGATCACCTTTATCCAAAAACAGAACCTTTCAGGTTAGTCTCAAAGCCATTGGAACACAGTGTATGCCAGCTTCTGTCCTGAGAGAAGACTCATGGCTTTGGCACCTGAGAATGGGACACTTGAACTTTAATGACTTGTCTAGGCTTCAAGGTAAAAGGTTAGTTACAGGTCTCCCTTCAGTCCAAGAAATTCAGAGAATTTGTGATAGTTGCATGACCAGTAAGCAACCTAGAAAGTCATTTAGCTCTTTCACACCATCAAAGGCCCTAGACATTCTCCATGTTGTCTATTCAGATGTGTGTGGTCCTATTGAAGTGTCCTCAAATGGTGGAAATAAATACTTTCTGACATTTGTTGATGACCTGAGCAAAAAGATATGGATCTACTTGTTGAAAGCTAAGAATGAAACCTTTGAAATGTTTAAGAACTTCAAGAATTTGGTGGAGAAGCAATCAGGGAAATCCTTGAAGGTGCTTAGAACTGATGGTGGAGGGGAGTTTACTTCAAATGAGTTTGAGAAATTCTGCACAGATCATGGCATTCTACATGAAATAACAGCTCCCTACACTCCTCAACACAATGGCATTGCTGAAAGGAGGAATAGAACAATAATGAACATGGTGAGAAGTATGCTAAAAGAGAAGAATATGCCACACAACTACTGGGCTGAGGCTGCATCCACTGCTGTATATGTTCTGAACAGGTGTCCAACTAAAAGCTTGGATCACAAGGATCCTGAAGAAGCTTGGTCAGGAATTAAGCCCTCTGTGAGTCATTTCAGGGTCTTTGGTTCTATAGCATATAGACATGTACCTGATCAGAGGAGGAGGAAGCTAGATGATAAAAGTGAGAAGCTCATCTTTGTTGGATACAATTCCACAGGTTCTTACAAGCTGTACAATCCACTGACAAGGCAATCTCTCTTCAGTAGAGATGTCATAATTGATGAAGCAAGTACTTGGTTTGATTTGAATGCTTCAACCTCAGGAACAAAACCATCCACAGTTCAAATTGAATTGTTGAATGATGAGTCAAGAGAACAACAACAAGATCCTATCACAGAACCAATTTCTCCAGTCACTTATTCACCACAGTCACCAAATAACAGGCCATCCAGGTTGAGAAGTCTACCACCAAGATTGAGAGATTACCAATTGTTCTCTGCATACACAATCAGGGATGAGGAAGGTTTGGTACAACATATGGCTCTCTTGGCAGATACTGAACCAGTAAGCTTTGATGAAGCAATTCAGAATGAGACTTGGAGGGTTGCAATGAGTGAAGAGCTGAAATCAATTGAAAAGAACAAGACATGGGAGATTTCAGTTTTACCTCAGGGAAAGATTCCCATTGCTGTGAAATGGGTCTATAAAGTGAAGCTAAAACCAGATGGGACCATTTCTAAGTACAAGGCCAGGCTTGTAGCTAAAGGCTTCATGCAAAAGGAAGGCCTAGACTACTCAGAAGTCTTTGCTCCAGTTGCAAGACTTAAAATTGTGAGGATTGTGATTGCAATGGCAAGTTGGCATGGCTGGAAACTCTCACAGCTTGATGTCAAGTCAACATTTCTTAATGGTCCACTTGAAGAAGAGGTGTATGTACTACAACCTCCTGGTTATGAAGTCAAGGGACAGGAAGACAAAGTGCTAAAACTGAACAAAGCCTTATATGGCTTGAAACAGGCACCTAGAGCCTGGAATAAAAGGATAGATAGCTTTCTTTCTAAATCAGGTTTCAAGAGGTGATGTTGAACATGGAATCTATGTGAGGTTCCTTGAAGACAAAGGGGTTCTCTACATTTGTTTATATGTAGATGACCTTCTCATCACTGGAAATAAGCCAAGGGAGATAGAAAACTTGAAGACTTTGCTGAAAACTGAGTTTGAGATGACTGACTTAGGGTCCCTCTCTTACTTTCTTGGTCTGGAGTTTGTTGAATCCACTCAAGGTTTGTTCATGGGCCATAAGAAGTACACATCTGAGGTACTGAAAAGGTTTCATATGTGGGGATGCAATCCATGTGAAACTCCTGCTGAAACAAGTCTTAAACTGGGAAACTGTGATGATGAAAAGCCAGCCGATAGCACACAATTTAGACAAATTGTGGGAAGCCTGAGATACATATTTCACACAAGACCTGAGATCTCTTATAGTGTGGGGATTGTTAGCAGATTTATGAGTAATCCAAAGCACTCTCACTTGATGGCAGCAAAGAGGATACTAAGATATCTTAGAGGAACTCTTGATTATGGCATTGTGTTTCCACACCAAAGCCATGGAACTGAACTGAAACTCGTGTCTTATTCAGACTCAGACTGGTGTGGTGATATACTTGATAGAAAGAGTACTATGGGTCATTTGTTTCTACTGGCAGGTGCACCAGTTTCATGGTGTAGCAAGAAGCAATCTGTTGTGGCCCTTTCAACATGTGAAGCAGAATATATAGCTGCTTGTTCTGCAGCTTGTCAAGGAGTTTGGCTATCTTCCTTGCTTGAGGAATTGAAGACTGGTTTTGGATCTGAAATTGATCTATTTGTTGACAACAAATCTGCTATTGACCCAGCCAAGAATCTGGTCTCACATGGAAGAAGTAAACACATAGAAACTAGGTTTCACTACTTAAGAGAGCAAGTGGAGAAGGGCAAGATCAAGGTTGTCTACTGTCAAACTGACCTCCAACTTGCAGATATACTAACCAAGGCCTGGAAGATTGACAAGTTCAAGGAATTAAGAAAGCTAATTGGAGTTTCAAGCTTGATCAAGAAGGAAAAACATTAGGGTTTTTTTTTACACACTTACTGTGGTTTTGTTTTCTCTTTTGTTGAGTCTTCTGTCGTTTAAGTTTATGAGGTTTAATAGCTTGAAGAGATTTTGCATTAACGGGGGTGTTGAGAATTAATACAAAATGTAATGGGTTAGTATATAGTAGTAGTTACTGTGCATTATATGTGTAATAGAAATTAGTGGGTATTAAATACTCTGATAATAAAGGCTTGACTCAATTAGTATAAAGCCTTTATTATGTCCCCACTAGGTGTAATCAATTCAGTTGAATAGAAATCATTTTCCCCCAATCAACTCTCTCTCAATTTCTGTTATACAGTTCCTTGCTTTCTGCTAGTTTTCTTCCAATATTCTCCACACTTAAAACATATTCTCTTAGGGCCTGTTTGGTACACCGTATTAGGTATGATAGAATAAGCTTATACCATATATTATGGTCTTATCCATTGTTTGGTGCTCACATTGTATTGTATAAGCTTATAATATATCAATATCCTCTTATACATCAAAATGCTGGATTATTTAATCCACCTTATAGATGATGGATAAGGCATGATAAGAGTGCAATGTATAAACTACTTGATTATATTTAATCAACTGCGACCACAATCACCCTCCACCACCGCTACCACCACCACCACCGTCACTATCGCCACCATCGTCGCCGCCACCAAGCACCACCACCGCCTCCACCACTACCACCACCACCACCGTCACTACTACCACCACCACTGTCGCCGCCACTACAACCACCCTCCACCACCACCGCCTCCACCACCACCACCACCGTCACTACCGCCACCGCCACCGCCACCACCACCGTCGCTGCCACCACAACCACCCTCCACCACTACTATCGCCGCCACCACCACCGTCGTCACCACCACTACCACCACCACTGCCGCCTCCGTCCCCGCCACCACCACACTGCACGCTCTAGTTATTGTTATCGCCACTACTACCCCTACCACCACCACCCTCCACCACCACTGCCACCATCGCCACAATCGCCGCCACCACCACTGCCACCCATCATTACCTTCCGATACCACTACTACGCCACCAAAGTATATAGTGTATGATCAAACGCTGTATAGTATAAAAATATTATCAGGTCTTATCCTATTAGACCTAATACAATCAGGTCTTATACTATCAGGCGTTATACTATACAGGGGCGGAGGTAGGAATTTCAGAAGAGGGGGACTAAGATTTAAATGAGTATAATTTGTAAGAAAATTTCAAGCCCCTTTAGTGAAGGCTAAATCTTAAAGGGGACTTTTTACAAACACTTAGTGTGCATAATTTTTATCACTTTTTTTCCAAGCAAAACATAAGCACCACAAATTCAATGTAATATAATCAGACTAATTACGCAACAAAAAATAGAATTGAATCGATAAATTCGAGTTTGAACTCATGAAAAATTGAATATTCATAAAAAGCCTACATGAGAAAGTGAAGAACAATAGAGTTTATTATTTAGCTATTGTATAGATAGAAAACTAGAAGTTATCTATTTGTTTTCTTTTGAAAAATCAAATGAAATTGGATTCATAAGAGATCAAAGAGCACAGTGCATGTCAGCTCTCAGGTCCACACATAGGCAAAATATACTTTATAGGAAAGGATTCATTAGAGAAGAGAAAGAAATAAGCTCAGAAACAGAGTATAAGGTATCTCCAAAAACCCAACACCCAATCAAGTTTGCAAAGCACACCAATCCAGTCTACATGCACAAAGAAGCCTCTCTAAAATATTTACCATACCTTTGAGTAGGTTGGGTGACAGATCGGCCATAGGAGTACTCCGGGATATAAACCAGGGCAACCGATGTCGAGCATACGACGATGCCGCCCGTTTTCATTTCGTGGAAGTCCCCGGCAGAGGAAAGGGCTGTAGGTGATGGCGCGTTTTGCTTCTTATCTAGGGGGCGCTGAAATCGTTCCTATTGGGTCGTGCGTGGCAGTTGGTATAGATGAATAAAGGCGGGCCGCTTGAACGGGACCTATTCTCTTAATAGGCGGCAAAGCTGAATAGGAAAGGGGCCGAGCTGACTGATGAGTTTTTAGCCAGGCTTTTATCCCATTGGGTTTTTTCTAGTAAGGTTTTAATGAGGCTCACTCCCAAACAATGTTTCCCCATGCAATGTTTTCCCATTCTTTTAAGTTGTTTTGTTTGTTAGTTCTCTACCATGAGAGGAGTGTTTCTCATGGACTCATTTTTCAATCAATATATGCTTTTGTTGTCAAAAAAAAAAAATTTTAAAAGTATTTTATCTAAATTATTTATTAATAAATATTTAATATTTAATTTTAATTTTTAATATTTGTCAAATGCAAAAGCCCAAGTCAATTTTAACTTTATGAATGTTGTTATTTAATTTAGTAGTTGAATAGTTTTTTATTATATAAAAAATTTCAGTTTTTAATATATTTCATATTTTTTAATTTTTTTAATATATTTAATATAAATGTATTGGAGATTTATGGTTTAATGCATTTAATACATGCAAAACCTCAAATTTCCTTTACATATATATATATAGATATAGATATATAGATGTGTAAAGTTTTATACTGCGGTGTATGAAAATTAACCTAAAAAAGGTTTAAAATTATATTCCATGATTCGCGTACCATCATCCAAAAGGGTTAAACGTGAGAGCTCCTTATTTGCATTGTTTAATTGGAAAAAAGCAGCAATAGTAAGTGCGGATAACGAAAGCTTCATAACTTGAAAATATGCAATAATATTTGAAACTTGAAAGTCTTAAATATGTTTTTGTCCCTTTAAAATATGGGTACTTTAGTCAAGACCCCTATAACTTTTTTTTTTTTGGAATACACCTTTATTTTGAAAACTAATAGTGAGGTTTAAGCCCTTGCCATCAAAGTCCATTAGTGAGATCCGCTAAGCGCTGAAGTGGCAACGATAATGCATAATTCTTTCTCATACATGGCACTCCACATCATTCCATGTCATATATTAATTTTCCATTTCATTAAAATTATATTTCAAAAGAAAAAAAAAAGCAAAAATTTCTTCATCTCTCTTCTCCCTTCTTCATCCAGCGATCACCACCGGCCACACCAGCAAGACTCTCCTCTATATCCCCCCTCCTTCTGTTCTCCTCCACCGCCCCTCCTCTTCTTCACCATGACATATGGTCAAAATCCCTAAATCACCATAAGGTCAAAACCTCTAAATCAACATACTGTAATCAAATGGTAGTGTTTCTTGAGCCCTCCATGGTCATGGACGGAGGAGGAGTGTCAAAACCCATCTAAAAAATAATGTCAAAACAGTCCTAAACTATAAATTGGATCACATAGGCTGTCAAAAGTTGTAGGCCCACTAAATTCTTGATCCTTTAAAAAACGTTTTTTTTTTTGCAAAAAAACAAATGGGTCTTTGAAAAAATGTCCAAAAAATTGGGCTTTTCTTGCTCTGGGCCCAACCTGTTGAAAAACACCCGAATAAACCAGCTACTCAAGCTAACTGGACCCGACCAACCTGCAGTTGTCAACGGTCGGGAATAGGTAAGTATAAGAGCAAGTCGGTTTTGGTCGGTTGGGCTAAAATTGGCCCGAATCTGACGGAACCTGCTTGATGCTCAGCCCTAATAGTAATCATATCCTGTTGTTATTTTGTGTCTGTTGCGTCAGCAGGATAGGATAACACTATCGAAGAGAAGGTCGAATATCTCAAGATTCGCGATTTATGTTCTGTTTGTTGCGTCAGCAGGATAGTAATCATATCCTAATAGTAATCATATCCTGTTTATTGCATCAGCAGGATAGTAATCATATCATGTTGTTATCTCTCTTGCGGGGGTCTTGGGAGAATGGCTTATCCTTCCTTCTTCAAAGCCTCTCGCCTGGGAGTTGGTTTCGGGACACCTCTACTGTCCTACGCTTCTCTGCTGCTCCCTCTCTTCTGTCAGTGTCTTTGGGTGTAAGGGTTGCTATGAGGACTTTTACTCACTTGAATCTGTTTCCAGCTGGCTTGGGCTGTAGGGTTGGGCCGGTGGCTTTCACCAAGTCTCCTGACTTGGTCCCCTCTGGTTCTTGTGCTGCTGTTGCTCCGCTGCAGGTGGGCTCGCTAGCTTTGCCTTGGTCTCCTCTCCCCTCGGTTGTGGTTCCCTGTGAGGGGGGGGGGGGTGGCGGGCGAGGGGGTTGCGCTTGAGGTGGGTTACTCCGAGGAGGTGCCACTCCTGCAACCCCGTCGGCGTGGACGTCCTAAAAAGGTCCCTCCTTCTTGCCAGAGACCCCTTGCTCGGCCCTTGGCTTGTGAGGAGTTGCGGGCTGAATTTGAGGAAGCTTGTGCGGTGCCATCTTCGTCATCGTCGTCCTCTACTCCAGGTAGTGGCGGTCCTTACTTCATGCGTTCGAAAAAGACGTGGCTTCTCAGCAAAGTCTTGGGGTTAGAATTTGAGGGAAGCGACGTAGAGGCTATTTGAGGATTGGAAAAGATTTACGAGGATCATTTCAAGTCTTAATTTTGTTTATCTCGGGTTATGTATTTTTTCTTTGGTTGTGTCTTGTGTAACATTCCACATTTTACTATTTAGATTAGAATTTTTTTTTTACACTTGTAAAATTAATAAGTATATACATATATAAATATATATATATATATATTTATAAATAAAAAAAACTAGAAAGAAAGTTATACGTAGGGATTAAAAATATATATATATATAATAATAAATAGGAATAGTTTATTAGTTTCTTTTTGAGCACGTGATTATTGTACTCAATCTTGGCCATCCAAGTGGCCATTTTGATGGCCAAATCATGGTCCTTCATTCTTAAAATTTTCTACATTTTCTAGAAATTAATCTTGACCATCCAAGTATGCCCTTTGTTGGCTTCATCTTGATCATCCATCCCATGATGCAATCCTAGCCCTCCAAGTGTGCCACATGAAGATTAAATCATAGCCATCCATTCCTAGAGGACTCAAGTATAAATAGCTCCTCCCTCTTCACTTCTTCACACCACACACACTTCAATCCACTCTTCTTCTCCACACCACACACCTTCACTAGTCTTCATACTCTTAATAAAGTGTTAGCAAATTCACTTGAAGTGAAGCATCAAGGAGAGGAGGCTTCAAGGGAATATCCAAGTCACGCCCAAGATTTTTTAGAGATAAGGGGCGTAAATTTCAAGTAGTTAATAAGAATGAGAATACTAATAATTAACTTATGTCTAGAAAAAGAAATTTAATTGTGATTACTAGTAGAACTTATATGATTTTGAAGTTATCTTACTTGATGATAAATTTTTCACGTAACTAAGTCAAAATTTGAATACAAATTGTTATATTATAAAAGATTTCGACATTACTGTACTTGATGATTAGTTTTTCATGTGAGTAAGTTAATTAAAATTTGAATATAGTATATTAGATTATAAGCCAGTGTATGATGTTTTTATATATAAATTATTTGAAATTATAATAGTGCCACAGTGACGAACTAAGAACTTAGAAAGATAAATAAAGGAGTTTATATAAAGGAAAATTTTGAGATTCTAAAACACTGTCTTCACGTAATTGGAGTGAAATGAATCGGTAAATCAAAAATTAATGCTAAATGCAGTTTATATACGGTTAAATTTTAGTCACGTTTTATACATATTCTGAAGTAATAAGGAGGATTAAATGGAGCATGCATCATTGAAGGTGTCTATTGGTAAGGAAGCTTATTTGATATTAGTGGGTTCCGATGTTAAATTCCGGAACGATATTATTATGTGATATTTGGAATGATATAAGTTGATGATGTGTTCAGATGCTAAATTTCCGGAACGAGATTGTTCTTTGATGTTTGATATATTATGATGTGTGACTTAAGCTCCTTTAATTTGTGTGATTGGGCCCACATGCATTGCATGCATTAGTTTGAAGAAGGAAGAGATGAAGTCCAGTATTAGTAGTGCACAGTGTGGTATGAGACACATTGTACACTACATATTCTGGAGTAGGACAGAGGTAAATTTATTGCATACACATCATGCATCTCATAGCATAATTAAATTATAACTTGTAAAATTTAAACTTACCTAATAATTTAATTTATTGCGTTAAGGTAAAATATTCTTTTCTAAATTCTTATTAATCTTTTGTATATTTATCTCACCCTTACACTGTTTTTTTTAAGGATGGACGTCCCGATCATCAGAGTGCACTTAGACTTTGACTACATAGAAGGGGTATGGGATTATAATGAAATAAATCGCCAATTTTTGTTTTATGAAATAGTGGGAATCAACTTCACCAGACCTGATATGGAGCTACCATACTATCCGCTGACTCTTCCTGCCATGATTTCTTTTGCCACCAGGTGTTTATATGGATCCGCCACCATTACCACCATCTGCCAACGGACACCTTTGACCCTTAACTTGTACTATCATAAACTCTACTACCTATGTATAATGTAGCTGCATAAATGTGACTGTTGCCCTAGTAGCTTTGTATAATAGCATAACCCAACCTATGAGTATGTGCTGTAGAAGCTAACCTTGTAAAATAGCCTAACAACCTTGCCTGAGTGTTGTATGTATGTAACTCTTCGTAGTAAGGGTTACGTTTTGGTAGACGTATATGTAACTCCGATGTTGATGTATAATATAACTCTAGTAGTCACTTAAAGATTTTATGTGCGCAAGTGCACTAACGAAAAATATTATATATATATTAATAAAAAATGGCCAACTATATATATATATATAATTATTAAATAATGAGAAACCTAGTCCTTACATCTTGTGCTCTTGGAAGCCGGCTTGTTGTTAGCGCGATGGTTTCTTTAGTTTCTCTCCCCGCTTAGGGTTTGTGTCGGCTTAGTAGGGTCTTTTTTTTTATCGTCGAGTTACCTCGTTTTTAGTGGGGTTTATTCGCTCCCTAAGGGTGTTGTCCTTAGGGGTTTTTTGTGGATATCAACATAAATTCCTTTATCTTTCAAAAAAAAAAAACACTATCTTGTCTCTTATCCTATCTTATCACTAAGGGAGAGCTAGGATAGAACTTATCATGACAGGATAAAATAACAATTATATACTCTCTTTCGGTATCGAAACCACAAATTATTTTATTTCAATATATAATGATATTAATAAATAAATAAATAAATATCATTTTTAATTAAAGAAAAAATAAGTAAATAATTATTCATTAATAATAAAATAGACTACTCACTTATAAACATTAATTTATTAATAATAAAAAACTAATTTTCTATTACCATAAATTATTAAAATCATTTCTATACTTATATAATAATTTAAACATAAAGTACTTTTCTGATGTACCAAAAAACATAAAGTACTTTAGAGAAATTAATATTTTTATAATATTTATTTAATTTATTTAATCTCTATTTTTAATTTTTTATCACTTGACTTGTCGTTACTAAGTTAAAAACAATTGATTTACTACATAATTTAAATTAAAATAGGCTCCTGGACTGGGCGAGACCCCAGGGTCCCTTGTCCAGGGGACTCAGCCTTAGGCGCGGAACATGCCTGGACCTTGGACCCCTCTCCCCAAGGCCCAACCGGCCCATTTAGACAGATTATAGGCACGAATGCCCAACCCCAAATCTATAAATAGGGGACGGTCACCAATTGTAAGGGACTCTTAGCTCATTTGGCAATAACAATATTGAAATTCAGTTATATTTTCTCTCTCTAAGCAGTTAAGAGCTCATCTCTCTAAAATCTTCGATCACATTCCACACACTCTTAGCACTATGCCTTGATTCTATGTTATTGGCGAGAACAGCTCCCTTAAAAAACAGAAGCTAATTAAAAAAATTAATTTTCTGATAGTTATTTTAAAACTTATATATGCTCATTTCCGATAATGTAAAAAATTAAATTAATAGAATAATCACTTTTAAAATGATAATTTTTTTTGAAATGATTTAAAAATAATAATTTAAAGAATCAATTTTTGAATGTATTTTTTATTCAAGGAAAATTTGATAAATTTTTTTAATTATATATCATATCTTATTACTATCATGTGCACCCTAAACACATGATATGGTAAGAGTCTATAATGCTCTTATCATATCCCGTCCTTATCGAACTCTCTATCATATCATTTTCTTATTCTATCTTAACCACCAAATGAGTAGCGGATAAAACATTCTAATTTTTTTTTGGTAAAAGAGTAGCTAACTATCTTATAATATTTTTTTCTTAAAAAAAAAAAACTAGTACTTTTACCTCGTGCGCTGCACGGCGAAATTTATTATTGTATTTGATCAACCAATTTAAACTTTATACTATGTAACATTAATTAGAAATTTGTATGTCAATGACACTTGGATTCAATTCAGAAAATGAAGTTTAGATGACTCATCTACACTGCAAGAGAGATGAGATTTACTTGGGTTTGAGCAGAGGATGATTATCTTTTTATATGAAGAATGAGTTAGGTATCATAGAATAGCTGGTTAGAGTTTTTTGCCCAACGTCGACGATTTTTATTGTGTTGATTATATCAGAAAATCAATGCTTATAAACAAAAAAAAATAAAAAGAACTCTCAATCATAATAAGGATGTAGATATAAAAGAAACATGTTTCAAATCTTTTAATTAGTTCACAACTAAAAATTTTATTGGAAAGAGAAGATATCTGGTGGAGAGTTCAATAACACCTTGGATATGCATATATATATATATATTTTAAAATTCAACTTTTAATAATTGTTTAATTATTTAATTAATAATTATTTAACTTGCCATCATTCGAAAAAAAAGTTTTAGATTTTAAAAAGTCTAAAAAGATATTAGATGGTATCCAAAAAGTAAGATATTGGAACGTCCAAATTTTATTTGTTTCATAATATAAAAATCAGCCTGAAAATGATAAACAGTTTTATGAAATGGAGAATTTTAATTTTGAACATGAGATGGAGAATTATTCACCTTTAAAAGATGTTGAAGTAGATATCCCATTTGAGAACTAATTCCAAACTGCAGTAGTTTAGAACCTTTTAAAGTCTGACACCTTAGAAATTTTAGACAGGAAATGTTTTTATGCAGCTGAAATGTGAATTCTCATGAAAATGGTGGGAAAAAAATTATTAAAACAGAACACTTCTTAAAGATACATGGAGAAAACTCAAGTATAATTAAAAAGACAAACAAAGCGTAAATTCACTAATAAAAGAAATCTCAAGTATATAAAATTCATTTAAGAAATTCCCTAACTATCTCTGAAGGACAATTTAGCAGGAAAAAAAGCATTCTCTCTCCGAATGATGCTCTGCTAATTAATGTATTCTTTTATCCTTCATCCAACCAATGTGATATTAATTCCTCCTTCGCCTCCAACTGAGATTTTTTAACAGCAACTTTTAGATCAATTGCAACCTTTACTCACTTGATGCCTGCTCTTAGTTCTCTCTTCTCTAAATGTTCCTTGAGTTCATCTATATTTGACATTTGACTGTGGGAACAAAGATACTTCTCAACTATCCATTCATGCAAGACTTTCAACTTAAAATCTTCTTTTTCACTGTAGGAAATACGCTCAATATAAGCTGCAAGAGATAATCTGCAATATGAAATTAGAAGGTGATATCTTAAGTATGCAAAAACAACCATGTAGAGAGCAACACTACAGATAAAAGATGCAGAAACAAAAAGTTGCAGCAAACATAAAATTGTTGCCCTTATCATAGGAGTGGTAAGATAGATGTTAAAAGCTTACCACATAGAAGAGATCAGCATTCTCACCTAAACAGCCATATGCAATGCAAATCATGAATCAGACTGATTTTTTAAAAAAAAATATCCAAGTTCAATCGAAAGGTCTTATGGTGGGTGACTATCTCTGCAAGAAAATAATACAAAGTTAAAACAGATTGCAGAAAATAACCCAAAACATGACCTCATGAATAACAAAAATTCAAGAATCAACCAAAACAAAAAAAACCATAACATGATAGATTAAACATTTAAGTGAGAAGGTATATATAGATTTAGTCAAACAGTGAGAATTGGAAATATATGACATATTTTGAATTGGAAATATTTTGAACTGAATGTTTGAAAAGTCACGGACACAGGTTAAAGAGCACATTTTCAACAGGTTAAAAGCAAGCTGAACAAATCAAAAAACACGAAGTAAAGAATGTGTTTATCAGAGAGGGGGCCTTTGAACCTTTGTTGTGCATTTTCATAGAGCACTTGGATAAAGCACCTAGCACTGTCAAGCCCATTGAAGCATACTTATACCACCTAATAAGAGACTTTAGTCAATAAAAAATCCAGCATAGATCACAAACAAATTGAACTATGCTAATAAAGGGCTGAGCACAAATGATGCATAATCTCATTAGTTTTTATGGGTAATGATTTTCCTCATTTCTAATTTCTTCTGTCTGGTTTAGTTTTCTTTTTACTTTGTTATTATCTTTGATGCATAATCTCATTATGTTTCTATATGGTGCTCCGATGCTATATTGGTTAGCCTCAAGCCTATCTAGGGTTGACCTTTAATTGGGGGGCTTTGTTAGGATGGGCAGCAATTAAAGGAAGTCTGGATCCATCTATTGTGCTGCCACTTTATGCCTTTGGAGTTTTTTGGACTCTTGTGTATGATACTATCTATGCACATCAGGTAAAAACAGCATTTCTTCTCGGAAGGTGTAATGCAATCCCTTTTAATTGTTTCTTATTGCATTAATATATGGGATCTGGCAAGAAGAGGGCTTTACGAGTTTTTTGCTTCTTATTACTGTACTTCTTCGACTGCTTGGTATTGTCCACATGAATAAAGCAATGTAATCAAAATTCTAGTACTGTCTAATAATGTTTTCTAACCTTGGCATGCAGGATAAAGAAGATGACCTGAAAGTGGGAGTTAAATCAACAGCTTTACGCTTTGGTGATTTGACAAAGCAATGGATTACTGGTTTTGGGTTTGCATGCCTTGGTAATCTTGCTCTCAGTGGATTTAATGCTGAACTAGGTATCTGATAGAATTCAGCCTAGACCTCCTGTCACTAAGGTCTATAGGAGGTTTCATGATAGAGGAGCAAGTGTTGCCTTAGCTAGGGCTGAAACAGAGGTTGTGCGCTAGCCAAATGGGCTGCAAGCCTCAGCCAAACAGGGCACAGTTCTCCGCCAAACAGCCTTGGGTTTTCTATCTTTATTTATCTAGTCAGCATTATGTTTTTATTATTCAGTCAACATTAGTTTAATATTTTATTATTATGTTTTATTAGGGCTTTTGGGTTAAGTATAAATAGATGTGGCTGTACCTCTATTGGGCAGCTTTTGGGAAAATTAGGATTTGGTGGCTGGCTATTGGTGTTCAGTTGTAATTCTTCTCAAGAGTGTTTTCTGCTAATAAACGTTTCCAGTTTTCTTTCTCTCTTGACTCACGACTGTTTTTCTAAGAGAGGGTGCGAACCAGTTTGACTACTTCGGTGTCTCTGTTCTGTTTGGTACCGGTTCTAACACTGGTATCAGAGCACCGATCCGGCGCCCTGAAGAACCACGAAAATTCTGAGGCTGCGCATGGGACAAACAAGAAGTATGACTCAAAACTCTGAAGAGTGGATTAAGAGGACAGAGGAGATGCTAACTCGAATGGAATTGAACGAGGCCGGGACCAAGAAAAATGAAGAGCTTCTTGCTGCGATCGCTGCCAAACTAGACGTGAGGCAGGGTGAAATTCCCAAGGAAGATGGAGGTGAAGGCTTAGGGGATCAGGGACGTGAACGTTGGCGTAAACTGGCAATCCCAATATTCTCTGAGGACGATGCGTTTGGTTGGACCCATAAACTGGAGCGTTATTTCAGTTTAAAGGGGGTCACAAATGAGGAACGGATGCAAGCATCCATGGTTGCTATGGAGGGAAAAGCCTTGAGTTGGTTCCAATGGTGGGAAAGGTGCAATCCCGCACCTACGTGGGAGGCTTTCAAACTTGCAGTTGTTAGGCGCTTCCAACCGTCCATGGTTCAAAAACCGTTTGAGCTTCTATTATCTCTCAAGCAAACTGGGACAGTGGAGGAATTTGTAGATGAGTTTGAGAAGTATGTGGGGGCCTTGAAGGAGATTGATCAAGATTTTGTGAAGGGGATATTCTTGAATGGGCTGAATTTTGGTTCAACACCAACTATAATATTTCATCCAAGATGACTCCTTTTCGAGCACTGTATGGCCGCAATCCTCCTTTGTTGATTATGGCTGGAACCATTCCTACTAAAGTGGAGGTCGTGACCCAGCTCCATGAGCAGCGTGATAACATCTTACAAGATTTGAAGCAGAATTTGCTGAAAGCTCAGGATCAAATGCGAACATATGCAAATAAGCATCGCAGGTTGGTCGAATTTGTGGTTGGCGATTGGGTTTACCTGAAGTTGCAGCCTTATCGCCTCCGTTCTTTAGCCAAGAGACCCAATGAAAAATTAGCTTCACGTTTCTATGGCCCTTTCCTGGTACTCGAGAAGGTGGGTGCAGTTGCTTATAAGTTAGATTTGCCAGCACATTCTAGAATTCACCCCGTTTTCCATGTGTCTTTGCTGAAGAAAGCGCTCAAGCCGCACCAGTTACCACAAACTTTGCCACCTATGTTGAATGAAAATCAGGAGTTAGAGGTGCAACCTGAGGATATTATGGATTGGCGTGAATCTCACGCTGGGCAGGTGAAAGTGTTGGTGTAGTGGAAGCACCTTTTTGTGACAATACGTGGGAGTTAGCTGCAGATATCCAAGACGTTTTTCCTCACTTTCCCCTTGAGGACAAGGTGGTTCTTTTAGGGGGGGGGGGGGTATTGATAGAATTCGGCCTAGACCTCCGGTTTCTAAGGTCTATAGGAGGTGTCGTGATAGAGGAGCAAGCGTTGCCTTATCTAGCGCTGAAACAGAGGTTGTGCGCTAGCCAAACGGGCTGCAAGCCTCAGCCAAACAGGGCACAGTTCTCAGCCAAACAACCTTGGGTTTTCTATCTTTATTTATCTAGTCAGCATTATGTTTTTATTATTCAGTCAACATTAGTTTAATATTTTATTAGGGTTTTTGGGTTAAGTATAAATAGATGTGGCTGTACCTCTATTGGGCAGCTTTTGGGAAAATTAGGATTTGGTGGCTGGCTATTGGTGTTCAGTTGTAATTCTTCTCAAGAGTGTTTTCTGCTAATAAACGTTTCCAGTTTTCTTTCTCTCTTGACTCACGACTGTTTTCCTAAGAGAGGGTGCGAAACAGTTTGACTACTTCGATGTCTCTGTTCTGTTTGGTACCAGTTCTAACAGTATCTTTTTATGAATATCATCCTGTTCTCTTTTTTCATGACTATTTAGGTTGCGATGATGGTTTTTTACCTCCTGATTCATATGACTGGAGCAGGTTGGCCATATTATACATGTCTGACAGCTGCATCCGGACACTTGGGGTGGCAAATATGGACAGTTGACCTTTCATCGCGTGCTGATTGCAATAAGAAGTATGTTTGGCAGGATTTTGTGCATAAGTTAATGATTCAATTATCCAAAAGCCCATCTTCTGATAGGATCTCAAATATTATTTTTGTTGGTGTGTCGTAATGTTTTTATTTTTCTAATGGTCAATGCTATGGAAAAGCAAATTTGAGATTATCATAAACTTTTTCAAAATTCATCCAGTTTTTTAAAGACTTAATTTTATGACTTTACTACTAACACTTGATGGCATATTTAGTTTTATGTCCTCAAAGCTCAACATAGGAAACCCTCCAAAATTTGGTGATTGCTCCATTTTTCTGTTAATTACTTTTCAGGCGTTTTAATATGGATTGCAATATGGTAAAAAGCTTCTGAAATATTAATTAGCTTAACTACAATATAAAGTTTATTTCAATTCTCTTTAATTTGAACATTAAGACCTGACTTTTGTCCCTCTTCTTTTCCATGTCTTCAGATTTGTCTCAAATTAGTGGTTTGGAGCTATCATATTTGGTGGGATCCTAGCTGGGAGGCTTTCATCATAGGGGTAAATTTTGCCTATAATATAGTAATAATCACAGTTATCGATAGCGCGCGATAGCATCGTCACGTAGCAGCGTAGCGGACCCCTGCCGTGAAGGGATTGCGACCGTGAAATCCTGCTATTCGTGGCCAATAGCGGCCTTCCCTTGTATGGGATTTCATTTTTAGGGGTCATCCGCGACAGGCCGCGATCCGCGATTGACTACTATGGTAATAACAAATCAAACATTCTGCGCATAATAAATATGACCTTCCTAGGACGTATCTGGTTACATCTTTGTATACTTCCTTACATTTTTCTTCTATACCATGTTTTAAAATACCACTTTGTATTACATGTTGAAAAATGGTATTTTTGTTATTTCTTTTGGACGAACTGTTGAAACTTGGTTACTGACCTATCTGTGGACAAAGAATAGATTAGTTTTCTCCGACCTACTAGTATGATATGCATTAGTTTATTAAAACTAGTTTCGTTGAGATAATTCTGTGAAATGGTTGAAGTAGAAGAGTCAGGAGAGTGTTGCTCATAACTAACTCTTTGACACACTTTTTTTTGCGTTTAATCACACTTCTTAGTACATGAGGAACGTACGTATGACATCGTGTGATTCTTATAGATGATCCCACCTTGTGGAAAAATGCTTGGTTGTTATTGTTTTATTATTGAATTAATTTTATGTGGATCCCTTAAATGACCCGAACCCACTGTCTATTTAATGAAACACTTCAAATTTTCTCAATAATAAAGCTTGTGTTAGAAAGCATGTGTCATAGAGGATTTAATGTTAGTATTTCTGTAGTGAGTCTAGTGTCACTTGAAGGTTCCTTTTGGTCGTGTTTAATGAACCTAATGGAGTTTCTTAT
Source organism: Lotus japonicus (assembly GCF_012489685.1). NCBI lineage: Eukaryota > Viridiplantae > Streptophyta > Magnoliopsida > Fabales > Fabaceae > Lotus > Lotus japonicus. The sequence continues at coordinate 62,206,925 of NC_080041.1, read as the reverse complement.
GTGTCATAGAGTATGTCAATGACAACTTGTTGTAGGGTTAACTAGTTGAGTGACTTGATGAACTAGTTAGTAAATATTTTCCTTGAATATATCTGCAGATGGCACTGTGAGCTTACATGAATAAGACTTGAAAGAAGTAGATGATTGTCTTTTGGTGTGTAAAACCTGGACACCGGATCTCTTTAGACTTGAGGCTCTGACTTGTGACCAAGCAATCGACAAGGAACCTTCCCAGTTTGAACTACGGGAAAAGACTGCAAGCGGGAGATGCCGAGGCACAGTAGCTGCCATTTGAAGGTTCAAGCTATGGAGTCGGTGAATGTTCAGGGACGGAGTATTGATATGTGCCCTTAGTTGAGATAGTTTTAGTTAGTGAGAGAATGTTATAAAGAAGAGACTTAGAGAGAAATAACATCTTTGGGATCATTTATGCTCTCTCGAATAACCTGTAAATTCTTAGTGTTACTTCAGTTTCAGTATACTTTCTTCTTTAATGGCTGGTGCGGTGGTACCTATCAATTAGTCCACTCAGGTTTGGACGAGTATAAGGGCATCATATTTGTTACATGATGACTTTCATTGAAAAACTTGTAATACAATTCAAGAACAAGATTGAAAATAAAAGTTGCTACAAGGATTCGTTTCTCTGCATTGACAATAGAATAGAGCACATATCTTTGGAATGTTGTTACTAAGTGTGTGCAATATCTAGTGTGTTTGGGTTAGTGGTGACACACAGTTCAAAGCATGGTAACTCTAGAAACTCTTCCAAGAAATGAATACGGAGCTTTCCACTTTTGAACCAAACATGCTATAAATTCTAACTTGGCTTGTGGAAACTATGGCAGAGTGGATAAAAATAACTACTCATGTCATCATGGTTTCCACAAGCCAAGTTAGAATTTATGTTACTGTATGTATGAGAAGTTATAGTGACTTTTGATTTTAGTCCCTGTGTTTGTAGTGACTTTTGTAGTGACTTTTGATTTTAGTCCCTCCCCGAAAAAAACTAGCCGATAGCTCCCTACAGTTGCAAGCATTTTGGTTTTAGTCCTCGCCGGAGGGCGGAGCTCCGGCGACAGTGCTGAGTGGCAGGCCAAAGCTGACGTGACATGCCACGTGTAATTTTGAATTTAAAATTTTAATTTTACATGTGTAATTAATAATTTAAATAAAATAAAATAAAAAATTTAATATAATAAATTACAAAAAATTCTAGAAATTCTAGAAAAATAAAAACAAAGTTTTAGAAAATACATGCCAGAAAATCAAATCCCATAGATCCAAAACAAGAACAAAAAAACCAGTTCAACAAAACCCCAACACCAGTAGTGAATTGATGGGTCAAAAGAATGAAGCTTTCTCTTCTCTTCTTCTTCCTCATCTTCTTCTTTAAACCCATAATAGGATGAAGCTTTCTCTCCTCTCTCCTTCTCTCTTGTTCGCAACTTTCTCCCTGGATCTGGTTGGGTAAAAAAGTTAGGGGTGTTGGGGGTGCTGGTACTGAGGAAGAAGAAGATCAGGTGATTCTTGGTTTGATTTCTAGATTCATATCCAGATCTGCTTTGTTCTCTCTCTCGCGAGCTTCAGATTCGAAGATCCAAATCCCAGATCGGTGCCACAGTGCGGTGGAAGAGATTCGTGTTTGGCCAAGGAAGACCCGATCTGGCTCGCTGCGGGATGGAGGAGACGACCCAGGCAGCGGCGATCACACAATGCGGTGGTTGGCTCGGTGGTACCGTGGTGAACGAACTTGACGGTGAGGGACCGTGGCTGGAGCTTTGCTGGCTGGGGTTGGCTTTGAGGAACTGTTGCTGCAGATTCTGATTCTGAACAGGGGTATGTATTCGGGGATTTTTTTTGTTTTAGATTCGTGCCTATGGTGGAGGCTAAGCGACTGTATTTGGGGATTGTATTTTAGACTCTGATTCTGATTTGGGAATAATGTTTTTAGGAATTATCAAGCCACACGATCGAGTTGTTGTTGGCCAGAAACTTGGTGATGTATATGTGGTTAAGATTATTGAGCTTGAAGATTGAAGTGCACTGATCCAACTATTTAGTTTTAGTTTTTAAAATCCTTCCCAAGTTCTTGTAAGTTGCAGATGATTCTGCTGTGATAATGCTTAAAAAAAAACTCACATTCCTCTATTCTGGATTTTTTCATTTTCTGGGTTTGATGATGAGTATGAAGAACAAGATGGAGATGAAGATGATTGAAGAAGGATGAAGGGGAAGACGATGAAGATGATTAAGAAATTTGAGTATTTGTATTTTTTTAACTTTAATAAATATTGTAATTTTTGAATTAATTAATAATTTTATTTAATTTAGTTGTTAATTATTTATGTGGAAATATAAATAAATTAAAAATGACGTGGATAAAGCCATGTCAGCTCTGGCCCGCCACTCAGCATTGTCGCCGGAGATCCGCCCTCCGGCGAGGACTAGAACCAAAATGCTTGCAACTGCAGGGAGATATCGGCTAGTTTTTTCCGGGGAGGGACTAAAATCAAAATTCATTACAAACACAGGGATCAATTTGACCATTAACCCAAACATAAATCATAGGGAGTTTTATATTGTTATTTGGTTGCATGTGCTCATTTTTCTTTTCAAGCATTCTAAGGAGCAAGTTTAACAAGAAAGAAGTACGTTGCATCACTGTGAGGGTGTGGCAGTGATAGAAAGGAATGGAGTTGCAGTGACACTGCTCCTAGGACAAGGTGATGCTACGTATCTTTTTGTTTTGTGGTCCAAATGTCACATATATTGAAAAATGGTGTTTAATGAAGCTTCCTGTTAGTGGCTTGCAATCAGTAGTGTCCATGTCTAAGACCTTAGCTTGGCAACCGAAATTGGATATGACGGGGTAGAAGAAGAGTGAAGTATTGAAGTTCAACCGTGAGACTAGGACTAAAGATTAAGGGAAACTTTTTACCAATTCATTTACAAGTTGTTATAACCTGAAAAGGTTTAAGTGGAGGGTGCTGTAAAAGCTAAACTAAGAAGAAGAACAATATCTATGAGACAGAGTATCTCCTACTTCTTCCAGTTTTTCCCTCCCTAGACTTCCTAACTGATTTCTGGCGTTTACCTCCACCTTGACTGCTAAACATGGCAATTCTCCCTATCCCCTTAGAAATGGAGGTTAAGAATGTTCTTCCATTTCCCGCCTTATTAATCATGCCTTGTTTCATGAACATCTGCTCCTTCTCCAACTCGCTCAGCCTCACCCTCAATCTCGAAATCTCTAGCTTCAGCTCTCGGTTCTCCCGACGCAGAGAAGCGTAGTTATCCCTCGGAGACATGGCAGCGCTTGGAACACCGCTGCTTATTCTCTGTGATTGCAGCCCATCTCCTGAACTCCCTGACAGTGCATTCTTCAAACGCAGCTGCTCAACATACAGGACTTGCACCACCATCTGCACTGGAAGCCTGTCGTTCTGGGCAGCATGATTGCATGCTTCTTGAGACAGCTTCTGGCAGTCTATAAACTTGCAAAGCTTCTTGCATTCTTGTTCTGTCAATTTTGTATGTGCCTGATCAAAAAGAGGTGCTGTGTTTTGTCAGCATGAAGAAGGAAAAATGAATAACAAACACACTCAACTGTTTAGTTTTGGGGGATTACTATTCGAACCACGTTTTTCTCTCCCTGCACTAGCCCACCTGCATGTGGTTGGTTCAAGGAGAGAAACCGGCTATACGAATAGTAATTCCCTTAGTTTTGTAAGTGTAACTCTAGCATGATTGAGAATGAAGTTTGACTAGAATGTGCTTAAGTGCGTGTTTGGAAACCCTTATATAATTAATTTGGAAGTCAATTCAATTATGGGGATCTAAGTTGCAGAATTGATTCTGATGAAAGAGAAGTTGATCCAAACATGCTATAACTATTAGAATCAGAAAAGGGGTTTCCCTTCAGTTGAAGCAAATTTACCTTCAAATAAATGTCGACAGCTCTATAAAGGCCATCATCAATGACACGAGCATAATCAGGAAGTGCCTCTATCAAAGCAATGAATTTCAGTAGACTTAAGCAAGGATCAGGAGCAATTTCTGTTAAATAAGCATCCATAAGCTGCCCCACTTTTAGAAGAGAACCATGGCAATTAGAAACAACCTCATCAGATTCATATCCATAATCTTCACTTTCTTCCTCGTCAATCCTCTGCAAGAAATTCACCAGCACCCTGTGAACTGTATCAACATCAAACAGAGAATCCCCACTCTGCAGAGATGGTATAAGAAGATCATCAAGTGAAACCATTTCTAACCTTAATGCTATCCTCCTTTCAAGCTCAAGCCCACAGGGAATGGTTGCACCCAACATGATAGCCATCTTCAACATGCCAAACAAGAAGGTCAATGGAATGGAAGAGCTCTTGTCTGTTGGTATGAGACTTACAAGAGTTTCCACAATTGTCCTTTGATCCTTTTCTCCATTGGTTGGACTTGAACTTGTCCTTGATGCATTCCAAAATTGACTCTTCCCAATACCCTTAAGTGATGATTCAGCATAATGAATCAATGAAGCAATGATGTTATCTGATCCAACTCCCATTCTTCCCATAGCACTTATAACTCTCTGGAAGAAATCAATACTCAACACTGAGAGATCTTCAACCCACCATGCAACACAACCTTCCTTTAGTTCTTTAGATTCACCATCACAATCTAATTTAGATAAACCAGAAGCTAGTTGCTCCTTGCATGCATTCATTGCAATGGCTTCTACACACCCTTTCGATATTCTAATCTCCTCCACCATGTTTGGAGGTAGCATCTCACAGGTGGATAGTACTTCCACTGACTTCTGAAGACTTTGAAAGACAATCTCATTGAGATAAGTATCTGTTCTTGAGACGAGGTTTCGCTCCCGGTATTCTTCTGTCATTTCCAGGTACTCAGCCGCGCAACGTAGCCTCGCGACATTGAATGTTGTGATCTCGAAATTCATCCCGTAACAGAACTTCATGGCGAGTTCAAATGTTGGGTATCCCCCTGGAAAGTTGAGTAGCTCCAAGTTTGAAAGATTGGAGCCTTTGGCTTCAGCAACCATCTTCCTGATCTTCCCACTTAGGGTCACCAGGGGAAACTTCATGAATACAGGAAAAAGTAACAAATTAGTTTTTAAAGATTTTGAGTTCAATCTAACTGTTTTGGTCAATTTAAGACATCATCTAAGTGTGTTTGGTTACTAGTTGAGTGCAATGTAAACGAATTTTCATCTCAATCAACAAGAAAAGTTTCATCTGTTTTTTTTTGTCTCGAAGTGAGGACTAACGCTCATTTACAGTGATGGTCACAGATATCCAAACAAAGTCTGAATAGTCTTATGTTGAATGGGGGGAGCTAATGTGTACTCAAAAGAAGCCAAATAGAGTCATGAGCTTTTCCCTTTGATTGATTTCTAAAGTAGGCATTACTTTTGGAAAAACAGTTGTAGATTTTAGTCCATGCTAACATATGATAGATTCTATCTCATAAAGTATTCATTAAATCCCAATTCATAGAAAGTAGTATATAAAACAGAACAAGCTCATGAATTTGTCTAGTCTTTAAACCACATCTTCAAAGATTTACCTTGTGCAGCAAAAATGATTCCCCATCAACAACAATCGTAATGTCACCAGCAACATCAGCAAAAATCCTGCCATAAAAAAAGATCAATATGACATGACAATTGTCTTTAAACCTGCAATTCTACTATTCTCCCAAGAATTTAGATAACTCTCTCTACCTTAATAACTCCAAATATCTCACAATCAAACATGTGCTGGACATTAATATATGTTTGAATGAACTTATTTTTCCTCAGAGTCACCTAGAAACTACTCACATAAGCTTCTTTTCTTCTAGAACTGATTTTGGCTTTAGAATCAAATGCAGAAGAATTTCCAAACAAGCTATAACCTTTATTTTTCAAGATTACTATGTTATGGTATAGCCTTTATTCATAAAATCCAGATGAAACTGGCTAACAAAGTTAAGAACTGCACAATCTACAAAAAGGTACTATATAACTATAACCCTACCCCATGTAAGATAAAACTTGAATGAAATGAAAACAAAGCAAACACATGAATTTGGATCCTCTCCAGCACTTTTTTCCCTCCAGCTCCTACAGCCACATCCTAACCATTGATTTTTGTATTCCAAAGCTACATTCTTAATCCACCATCAAATGAAATAAAAAGAGACAACTAAATCACACTCTTACTAGACAAAAAACAACAGTCAGAGAGAACTAGTAAGCAAAAAGATCAATAAAGGTATTAATTAGTACCTTGTAGTGAATGAGTTGGAGAAGTTAGGAGTAGCTGGAGAGTGTTTAGAAGAAGAAATAGAGTTTTCAGAAACCATTTTCTTTCTTTCTTTCAATGTGTTGCGTAAGTTTCTGTAACAGCAACACAAGTTGTGACCCTGTGACTGTGGATGATTAAACTATCAAATAATGTGTACGAAAAAAAGATTGCAGGTTTTCAGGAACATTTTGAGGTGAACACCCCGAAAAGCCCTCAACAAAGCTATCAAATATTCACAAATGCCATGACACACACACAAACAACAACACAACCTTTTCTTTTCGTTTTCATACAACATGTGATGTGTGTATAGCCAAAACCATCTTTTGCTTTTTGGCTGCTTTTGTTCCTGGCTTTTGAGTCACAATGCTGTTATTCTACACAGTGTTCAGATTTCATATATTCTAATCAAGTACCATTGTTGGCCTTGGATGTTGGACATCACATTACAAAAAAAAACTGAGTGCAAAATTTGCATACAGGGTCTGTTTGTAACTTTTTTGGATTTTGATTTTTGAAATGACCAAAACCAAAGGCTGAAATTATGGCTTTAAAATGTCCATTACTCACACAGTTACTCATAAGTCATAATATAGTAATTAATAGCTTAATTTGCTACTCAAAATCAAATATGCAGCTGTATTAATTGCAAGGCTTTAAAATATTGTTTAATTTTAAGAAAGCTTTTAATTAAAGAATTACGTTTGAGAGTTACAATGAACTTCAAAATTTAAACAAATTGAAAGAAAGAGATAAAAAAATTGCCTTTTACATATACAGAAAATAATTATTTATAATAGATCTAAACTAAAAGCAATCATTCGGTTCTGATTTGACAAATTTCCTTTTTAAATGAATCGAAAGAAAATGTAGGTTACATCTTTGTATCGATTCTTCGACTATTAGAATCAACTTTTAAGTCATAATTAATTTTAACTTTAAAACTCATTTTGTATTAAACTTGTACATCACAACTTTTGCAATGGTACTAATTGGTTGGTTCAAGTGATACGTATTAAATTTCCCTTAACCAATGTCTGATGTTCGAGTCTTGAGTCTTGTAGATAAAAAAAACTTTCGTAATAGTCTACGGTGGAAGTAACCACAAGACATGCATTAAAAGAAACAAAGGAATAAGGATGCAAATGATCCTGGCTGAAAGAGAATTGCCTATCTCGTGTGGACGGTGAAGCATATATGTCTTAAAAAACACTTTTGCAATGGTGATATGATCAATGGAAGTAACCTTCCACAAATTTCAAAGAAAAATGAAAACTGTTGAAAAGCAAAAGTTATAACTAGTAGGCTACCATAACATAATCCACATGCAGCAAACAGGGTGGTGGTGGTGTTGATTTGGTGAAGAAAAGGGTCAATGTTGGAGCTTACAAGGCAGAGAAGAAAAACAAAGTTTCATTTCAAAAGATAAAGTGGTCTAAGAACATTTGACATGGGATGTTGGTGGCATGGATCGATGCTACTGAGTGGACACAGAACTCAATAACGATGCAATTATTAGAGACACCACCACTACTACACATTCTGCCTTCTTATTCCTTTTCCTAAATTATTTTATTTATTAACTATTATTATCTTATCAATTAATTATAACATGTGGTAAGGGCAAGTATTAATTTTTAAGTATATTCCTTAACTTTCTGCCATCGATGGATAGCTTCACGTTTCTTTTATATACAAAAGTTCTCCTTCATTTGGACATGTATTTGTTTATAATGTATAATTTAACCATTAATACTGTATTTAGCTTCAAGACAAATTAATGATCATTCAACTAAGAAATCCTATACAATACGAAAATTCTTTATGATTTAACCCTAAGAACTTTATAGGTAATTACTGAAGGAAACAGAACTGACACATAAAATTTGGGGGGGGGGGGGGGACATTTTTCAGTGAAGGGCAGATTGTGTATTGAAACAAACTTCAAGTTGTTATTAAATAACCAAAATTCATTCAGTGGTATAACTAGACTAAACACAAGGATAAAAAAGTTAAATAAGATAGTAATATTAAATGAAAACATGCAAGTATTATGAATAAAATAAAGTAACAAAAATGTATCAATAATAAAAAAATAATAGTCCAAATAATAGAGTCGAAGTGACCAATTAGACAAAAAACTGATGAAGTGATCGGTTCATTTGAAGGAAAGAACTCGTAAATTTCTTAACAATCTAAAAGAAGTAAGTGATCTTACAACATATGTTTTTTTTTTTTGTATTGACCAAGGTATCCCCACAGCCGACAGCCGTGAGCCTAATCCCTCGTCCCACGGTCAGCGCACTAAGCGGTAGGGAACTGACCAAGGAGTTTTTTCTATTCGCAAGAGTTGGGATTCGAAGTACAACATATGCTTTACTCATACTTTGGGATTAAGTCAAGTACCTATAAAAAGTTGATTTTTATTTAGTTTTAGTTTAACTTTACTTTTATTTTCTCTAATTTGAATTTGATGAGATGAACAATGAGAAATCAAGAAACAACGAGTTTGATTTGTGGACTAAAAATACTCTAATTTAATTTGATCCTCCAATTTTTTAGCTAACTAAATTAATCTAGTTTTTGAAATTAAGAAAACTTAATTATACTATTATTAAATTTTTCTAACTCTAAAATTCTAATTTTTAACTTTTATATCTAAATATTTACGAGCTTATGTTGGATTATGGTAGGGGGCAATTTTAAAATTTAGAAGTTATTGATATAGTGAAATTTTATAAAACTTCAATTACTATTTTACCCTTCAAAAAAATGATTATTTAGCATGTGAGATTAGGGTTTAAAGAGGGTGTTAATAATTTTTTTTATTTCTAATGTAATTTAACAGTTTGACTTGTGAAATGAGAATAAGAAGTGTGGGCTGCTCAGGAGTACCACTTTTTGACGACTCATTCATTCATGTGTCTCTTGACGAACGTTTATTAAAGACACACTTTGTTTTCATGCTTTAGACTAGATGTCTTGGGGTTTGTGGACTAGTCAGAAGTGTGATCATTACCTAGCGAGGGACTTCACAACTTGGCTAGCATTTCACATTTGGCGGGCCATCAGTCATGACATTTTCATTCGACGAAGGGTCTTCTCGTCATACTGACAATTTGTATCTCTCACATCATGTTGGCGATATGTATATCCCATGTGTCATGCTGACGAGTTATATGTGTCACGCCTTGTTTGCGAGTCATATGTATTTTAGAGTCTTAGGCTACCTCACCTCCCTTTTCTGGGCGAGTTATGCTTATATGGATTATTTTACACCAAGACTCAAATTCATGTATTTAGGGTTAGACTCCTCTATATAAAGAGAAAAGACCACTTGTAATACTCATGTTCATTATCATAGTGAAACAGCTAGGTTTAGGTCTCCTTCCATGGGAGCACTAGATCTGGCCATGGTTCATACATGAATAGAAGAATATAAGACGATCTATTTGGTTCAATTTATGAAGATTTCAAAGAAAATGAAAATGAAAAGTTCTAAAGTAAATGAAAAAGTGACAAGACGACTTATCTTAATAATATATAAAGCTCATCCACCAAAGTGGGTCATATTGCTACATAATTTCCAAATGTTAGCATTCTATTGGTTGTTTCCATTGAATTTCCAAATGGCTTATTCTAATTGGTTCATATTGATGACTTTTCATTGGTCCACAATTAATAAATCAATATATTTAATTAAAGCTAGCAATTCTGATTTGAGTTTACGTTTTTTAAAAATTTCCAAGTTTAATTAGGAATATTCTAACAAAAGATCTCACATGTGGAAAATCATCATTTTGCCTATAATCTCATTTTACCCTGAATGTGATCTTTGCAATTAACGGTTAAAAAAACTAAAAAAGTAAAAAAGAAGCATAATTTTTTTTAAACTAAAAAGAAGCATAGTTTTCAATGTATTTTTAATGCATGAAAATCATTGTCTTGATGCAATTATAAAATGATAATCTGCAATCTCATAAATAGTATGATAATGCTTCATATTTTATTTTATATAATCGTGTTATTCATTCATGGAGCTTAAACAATGGCTTAAATTTTTCAAAGAAACACATATCCATGCTAAAACTATTTTATGTACAGTGGAAAATAAAATAAAAAGAGTAACCTTTATCTCTAGAAAGTAGCAGTAGTGGACACGTACAAATGAATTTTTTTTTTTGGTTACAGCGTACAAATGAAGTTGATCTTTCAGTCGAAAACATGATTTAGGAAAAGGAAATTCAATTTGAAAATTTATTTAAGGAAGGTGCTGATATCTTGCCTAGAAATATTGTGGAGGTTTCGCGCATCAATGAGATGATTTTAAAAGGTATATCAAACTTTTATGTCAATTTAAATTGATGCATCCTTCATATGAAAGTGTTTTTTTAAGTCATATGAAAGTGTTAAAAGGTAATGGGTATTCATGGGCAATATATTATATATCAATCATTCGATTAATACAAAAATATTATCAATTTAAATTTAAATCATCATTTAATGAATGGTAAGTAACTGATTCAATGACTATGGCCACTAATATGATTTCCTCTAATGCCGGATTTCTATCAATATGAGTAGTAGTCTTTCTTGGTGATTCATAATTAGAGGTTTCCAGCTCAAGAGAATTGTAGCATGAATTGAAGCAAAGGACATTGACATTGAAGAAGCTCAAGAAGGTGACGATGATAGGGTGACCATGATTCTCTAATTTCTCATAGCTTATAGTTTCATGTGTTTTTTGCTTATAACTCTCTTTCCATAAGGGTATCATGTAACTCTACCAATTCAAAATAACTGAGAGGATCTTTTAGGACCATGCTTAAATTCTTTATAAAAAAAATATTACAAAGGCTTAAATGCAATGTTTATATATGCACAGACAAAAGTGGTATAAATCACATAGGAGGAACTGAGGGAAGGATTGCAAAGACTTGGATCAGAGCTTACCGAAGCTGAAAGCTTTACAAATTTGTCTTTTTAGTCCTTTATTTTCCCAAATTTAGAATTCTCATTGCTTTAATTTAGACTGATGTATCTGGAAATGACACAGTTGACTATATAGAATTATCACTGCTACAATTAGTAGCACCTTTGCAAGGCCTTCTAATTCTATAATAAAGACAATTTTGTGTAATTCATTCTCACGCAGTTGCACATTCTGGGCAAAATCATGAAGAAGAATCTTAGTGTGAGTGTTAAAAGTGATATTTCAACATTTGACTCCAAGTTCCAAAGATCATTTTGGGGAACTATCAAAAGAAGGACACATTATCTGCAGTTGCAACAATAGTGGAGCCTTTTTTAAGACTTTTTGAGCATCATATTGTTGTATGAGTTACATTGCATTTCCTTCTGAACTAATTTAAAATAATCTAATATATTTCTATCTATACAATTGGGAGGTTGTTTCAGTGAGTAGTTGTTACATGTGGCCTTTTTTGTGCATTTGAAGCCTTTGCAATCCATATGTCTCTTAAATTGTATACCTAGCATATAAAATGATTGAGTTTACTGCTTTTCATTAAAACACATTGATATATAATCTATATTCATGGATGATTAAATTACATGGTAAAAAGCTCTCATGACAAAGAAAATTTTACATAAAAATAGTTTCATGTTAAAATTATAAGAAAAAAAATTTAATAAAATTTATTTATTTTAAAATATAATTTCATGTTTGAAATGTATATAGTATGCTTTCAATTTTGTAGAAATTAAATGATAAAAAGCTATTACGAGGAAGAATATTTTTCAAGAAAATACTTTAATGCACGACTAATAAAAAGTAAATTTTCATATAATTTAAATATATTTTCCATAATTTGTTTAATAATTTTAAAATAAATATTAAGTATGAAAATTTGATAATAAACATATATTGTATGTGGGCTAGAATATATATATATATATATATATATATATATATATTACATAGTTAAAAAATCTCACAAGATGAAATATTTTACATCAAAGTATTTTAATGTTAAAACTTATTTGTAATTAAATTTTATTTCATTTCAGTTTCTTTTTCATTATTTTCTAAAATAATGTTAGAAGTATATATATATGTATATATATATATATATATATATATATAATTACGAAAATATGATGATGAAAATATTTCGTTGGAAAATTAGATAACATTAATATATAAGAATATTATTTGCTTTAATTTTTGTATAAATTACAAGATAAAGATATCTCACGGGGAGGAACTGTTACATGAAATGTGTTTATATTAAAACTAATAAAAAATAAATTCTCATAAATATATATAAAACTATGATTTAATAGTAAAATTATGTTGTATGAGATAAGAAAAAAATTAATTGATGCATATATATATATATATATATATATATAAATAAAAGCTTAAAAGCACTTTTGGTCCCCCACGAATGCAATGTGTGCAAATATGATCCTTAAACTTTAAAAATAGCATTTTGAGTCCCCCACGTTACCCTCTGTCAACAAAATTAGTCCCTCCGTAAAAAACTAACGTTTTATCCTATGTGGCACATTTTAATTGATGTGGATGCTTGTGTGGCAGTTTTTCCAAAAAAAAAATAGAATTTGCATCCGTTTCATCATCTTCTTCATATGCATCATCATCCTCCTTCTTCATCTTCATCTTCATCATCATCTCCAGATTCGTCCTTCCTTCACCAGATCTGAAAGCTCTTCCTCCTTCGTGCCATGCCCCCACCAAAAAGCCCAAATGTCAAGCTGAAAACTTCCAAACCCCAAACCTCCGTCCAGCCACCTTCAACACCAAAAAACCCAACCGAAATCAAACCTCGGTTGAGATCTGGTCAGAGAGTAAGAGAAGTGAGTGTAGCATGCCCTTTTTCTCCCCTTCCCAAATTTCTAGGCGATTTCTTCTCCATGTTCGATCAAATTTCTGGGCGATTTATGGGTATTTGTTAGATTTGGGGGTTAGGGTTCATCATCATCTTCACAATACGTTGTTGTTGGGTCTGAGTTGAAGAATATTATTTGGGTTTGAAGAGAAATTTGGGGATGGGTTTGTGTTTCAAGTTCAACCCATTTTATTCTGGGTTTGTTTGATGAAGAAGGGCACCTAACCATTTTAGTTATTTTTGAAATCTCAATTTTTAATATGAATCCAATGAGACACCATGCAAGTCAAATACGTTCTTGCTTTATAGATTTGAAAACATGGTGCCAATTCCAATTCGTGCTAATACCAGTTCCTGCTTCTTTGCCTGTGTTCAGTGTTATATATTGACAACCATGACAGACAATTATGAAAGAGAAAGAAGGATACATATCATGATTCAATACAAATCATCTTTTTGCTTTTCAGGATTCATAGCTATTTGTTGGGTTTCAAGCAAATGATGAATATGGTGGAAGAAGAAAATGAAGATGAGGAGAATTTGTTGGGTTTCTTCAGTTTTTTTTTCAATTATTGTTTGGGTTAAATTAGATATTTGTCCCCAGAACCGTTAGTTTTTTAACGGAGGGACTAATTTTGTTGACGGAGGATAACGTGGGGACTTAAAATGCTATTTTTAAAGTTTAAGGACCATGTTTGCACACATCGCATTTGTGGGGGACCAAAAATGCCTTTAAGCCATATATATATATATATATATATATATATATATATATATATATATATATGCACAATTGTTTTAATTTAAATTACATGTTAAAAAGCTCTTACGACAAAATATATTTCATGTAAAAACTAATATTTTTAAAAATTTAATATATTTTCAATGTTTTTCATAATTTTTTAAATAGTTATGTCAAAATCCTATTAAACTCGTGCATAGTCAAGATGCTATGCCAATTTACAAGAGATTTGGATATCCTGATTTGTTCATAACTATGACATGCAATGTCAATTGGCTAGAAATCAAGTCGTTTGTTGAGTCAAGAGGATCTCGGCCAGATAAACGTCCAGTTAGTTGCACCGGAACATGAATATCCGAGCTCCAACTCTGCCTTGCAATCTTATGAGGATTCTGAAATCCGAGGTGAGTGGTTTACCCCAGAATTTTGATCGACACTAAAAGTTAAAGAATATCTAACCACAAACTATTATTGAAAGTTGGTACTTCAATCATGTTTTTGAGAAATATAGACATAGAATGTTTATGCAACAGAATCAGGTTAATTTGGATGAACTGAGTGCAAAATTTGCATACAGGGTCTGTTTGTAACTTTTTTGGGTTTTGATTTTTGAAATGACCAAAACCAAAGGCTGAAATTATGGCTTTAAAATGTCCATTACTCACACAGTTACTCATAAGTCATAATATAGTAATTAATAGCTTAATTTGCTACTCAAAATCAAATATGCAGCTGTATTAATTGCAAGGCTTTAAAATATTGTTTAATTTTAAGAAAGCTTTTAATTAAAGAATTACGTTTGAGAGTTACAATGAACTTCAAAATTTAAACAAATTGAAAGAAAGAGATAAAAAAATTGCCTTTTACATATACAGAAAATAATTATTTATAATAGATCTAAACTAAAAGCAATCATTCGGTTCTGATTTGACAAATTTCCTTTTTAAATGAATCGAAAGAAAATGTAGGTTACATCTTTGTATCGATTCTTCAACTATTAGAATCAACTTTTAAGTCATAATTAATTTTAACTTTAAAACTCATTTTGTATTAAACTTGTACATCACAACTTTTGCAATGGTACTAATTGGTTGGTTCAAGTGATACGTATTTAATTTCCCTTAACCAATGTCTGATGTTCGAGTCTTGAGTCTTGTAGATAAAAAAAACTTTCGTAATAGTCTACGGTGGAAGTAACCACAAGACATGCATTAAAAGAAACAAAGGAATAAGGATGCAAATGATCCTGGCTGAAAGAGAATTGCCTATCTCGTGTGGACGGTGAAGCATATATGTCTTAAAAAACACTTTTGCAATGGTGATATGATCAATGGAAGTAACCTTCCACAAATTTCAAAGAAAAATGAAAACTGTTGAAAAGCAAAAGTTATAACTAGTAGGCTACCATAACATAATCCACATGCAGCAAACAGGGTGGTGGTGGTGTTGAAAAATGATTTTTTAAAGAAAAAAAGCTGAAAGCAACGCACGCTAAATCTGTTTTATTTAGTCACTAATAAGTAATAACTTTCTTTGTCCATTTTAATCACTTTGGTTGAAATTAAGGGCATGTTTGATTCTGTTTTTTGTTTTTGTTTTTAAAAACGGTTTTGTAAAACCGTTTTGAAAAACAGTTTTTCATAACAAAAGAAAAATAAAACTTGTTTGGTGATATATAATTTTAAAACAGCTTTAAATGATAGAAAACCAAAAACTTGTTTGATAAACTTGTTTTGGAAACATGTTTTGATAAAAAAGGAAATGTCATTTGGTTTTAATTTTTTAATAAATATCTTGAATATAATTTATTTTTATTATAAAGGTTTTTAAATTATTCTATTCGTGTTGATATATATATATATTCATAGTTTTTTTACAAAAAATAAATAGACTTTATTTATTTAGGAGTAACGCTGAAATGATCATAATAAATAATAGTAAGAGATAAAGGTACCATTGTTCAAGTAAAACCTTGTAGATGAATTAATAATAAAATATGTTTTTCTTATTGTGTCTACTTTCAATAACTCTGATTGGTGCCAATCTATAGAAGATAAAGGTTAGGGTTGGCAATGGGCTCTGTGGGTGCGGGTTTGGTCATTTCCATACCCAAACCCAAATTTAACACCCAAACTCAAACCCAAACCCAAATTTAATATGGGTGCAAAAGTTAAACCCAAACCCAAACCTCTGGGTTTCGAGTTACCCAAACTCAAACCCCAAAATTCAATGTGAGCACTGAATCGGCAAAAAATGGATCCGGAAATAACATGTACATAAGAGAAAAACATGAATATAAGCTGATTAAACATCATCATCATTCCAATACAAAGAAAAAAATACAGTTCATCAACATAAGTCTACTTAGTAACTTTAAAGAAAACCCTACTTAATAACTTTAATAATATATATAAGGGCTGATAATTACATTCATAAGGCTTCGGGTTTGGGTTTGGGTTTGGGTGCGAGTTTAACCAATCCCACACTCAAACCCAAACATGTTTTAAAATTTGGGTGAAACCCAAACCCAAATCCAAAGAAATCGGGTTTCGTCCGAAATTTCAGGTCGGGTTCGGGTTTGGCCCCTTGATTTTGGGTTTTCTTGCCATCTCTAATAAATGTACCATATTGCAGCTCCATACACAGTAGCTACCTCTCTTAAATGTATGCATCCGTTACACCTTCTTCGAGCTTCATGAAGAAAACCCACCTTGACTTTGCTACTCACCACTATAACCCAACTGCAGGCTCGAATCAACCCTCTTTTTTTGGATGCACAGCGGTGGGTTGCACTTATCGACCAATTACAGCCGCACCCAACTTTTTTAATTATATCCCACATCGGATAGATTATTGGTATGAAGCAATATTTACAAGAGTGTCATTAATGACAAAATATTCTTCTCCGCGTTTCTCCGATTTCGAGAACAAAACTAAAACAAAAACAACTCTAAGTTGTTTCCTATTTATTGTTCTTAAAATCAAAAAACAAAAAGTTGTTTCCGGAATTGGTTGTTAAAAACAGATGTGCCGAATAAGTTTTTTTGTTTTTTATTCTACAAAACAGAAAACTGTTTTTAAAAACAGTAATAAAACAGGCCCTAAGTTTTTGTTGTTCAAAATGTGGCTAGGCCATTGGGAAAGTTGGCATTTTGAGGCTAGCCCACAAAATCAAACCCAAGTTCCTCTTTGGAAGCCACACAGATAATCATCTACCTTAACTGTTTTTCACTTGTATCACTGTTTTGATTTTTTATGCATATGTGTTGTTGCAGGTTCTCAGTTTCTCCCTTTCATGCCAATTATCATCTTTCCACTCAAACTCAGTTATTAGTTCCTTCCAATCTTCATTGCCCCTTTAGTACTACAGGTACACTCTCACTCTCTTGCTCAGTGTTCATGGTTCCTTCCCTTTTGTTAATTTCTGATCATGCTGTATGATGTCTCTGTTGATTGCAGCATCCAGAAAGTTCAGAACTTTTCAACTCAAGGCTGGATTCTGGGAGTCAATTAAATCTGGGTACTTTCAATTTTGATTATTGCTTTAGGAAATGTAGGGAATGCAAAATGGGCACTACACTTGACTTGTATTGTACAAATCTTATAGATATTCACATGAAATTGACCACTTTGCTAAACTATTTACAGTGTAGGAAGGAATGACTAACCACTTTGAATTGTTGTTCTTGAACTTGTATGCTTGGTTCTTATATTATACTTTGTAGCTTTGGGAGCTGTAATTTTTAGTGCCTACAGAAAGTTATACTTGGGTTAATACAAATGCATCTGTTCCCTGCTGCTGAATTCTAAGACTGCCATGGCAGCCTAGTGTGTAACACATTTGATGATTAGTGTATCTCTTATATTGAAAATACCTTTGATTTGTGCCCCCTTTCAGGTTTACGAAGAATAACACAACGCAAGTCATCGATCCACAGTCCATAGATGAAGAAGATGAAGAACCTCTACCTCAGGAGTTTGTCCTTGTTGAAAAGACAGAACTTGATGGAACAATTGAGCAAATCATATTCTCTTCAGGTGGAGATGTTGATGTTTATGATCTTCAAGCCCTCTGTAACAAGGTGTGGATCTAATGTGTCTTTAGGCTTTGTATTGATGTTTAAAGTGTGAGGCTGTGATTATGTCCGTGCTAGTTTTGAAGTTACTTTTCTGACAGGAATCCTTGCTCATACTCAAATCATATTAGAAGAACTTGTGTGATGTTAGGACCCCATTGCAAGGTATGAGACTTGAGTCCCACATTGGAAGTATGGGATCCTAATGTGGGGTTTATAAGGTCTTGGGCTCTCCAACTACAACAGCTAGCTTTTGTGGTGTGGTTCTCCCAAGGTTCTTATCAATGGTATCAGCGCCTTCCACCAGCTCTCTGAGCTGCAAACGAGCGGCGCGGGTGGTGACGCCGGCATTGCAGTGTTCGCCCGGGACTAGTCGTGGGGCTAGTGCACAGCCAGCCCGCGTGGGCGCCGGGGCTGCGGAGCGTGGTGGGATGTTAGGACCCCATTGCAAGGTATGGGACTTGAGTCCCACATTGGAAGTATGGGATTCTAATGTGGGGTTTATAAGGTCTTGGGCTCTCCAACTACAACAGCTAGCTTTTGTGGTGTGGTTCTCCCAAGGTTCTTATCATGTGACCATATTAACAACATTAAGAAGTTCTTTACATAGTCCTATTTACATTATTCATGACAATAGCTTCCTTTAATACACCTTAGAGCTTGCATTTAACATTTTTGTTTTTTGAGGGAAGAGCTTGCATTTAACATTATATTTTACAGATTTAGTGTATAATTTTTTATCACTAAAACATGATTACTAAGATTTCCGAATTTTTTATTTATCATACTCAGCCTTAATATGATGGATGGTTCATCTCTTCAATAGGTAGGGTGGCCGCGCAGGCCATTGTCAAAATTAGCTGCTGCTTTGAAAAATAGCTATATAGTAGCCTCTCTGCATTCTATACGAAAATCACCTGGGTCAGGTAAAAACAATATGAAATCTTGCTACATCCTCTGATTAAATTAGTTAGTTGGTTGGTTAAATTAATTAGTGTACTTGGCGAAGTCATTTGACAGAGGGGAATCAACAAAAGAGATTAATTGGCATGGCCCGTGCTACGTCTGACCATGCTTTCAATGCCACAATTTGGGATGTTGTAGTTGATCCTGGCTACTAGGTATTTTCTGTCAATCAACCATAGTTTTTGAATAAAAATCTCATGCAAGTTACTGAAAGAGTTTACTTGTGAAAATAGAATATGCAAAATCTCAAGTTCATGTGTAATATATTTTATTCTTATGAAGTAATCATGGTAAAGATTGAATCAGAAATAAACTGACTAACTGACTGCATGTGTTACTTGATGCAGCATTCACTGTGTATTTGAACTTATGATGTAAAAACTGAACTGTCTGTTTGAGGCCAAGAAAGCTTACCATGCTTATGTTTATGCTCTATGAATAGCACATGTATTTTCTTCGTCGAAATGTGCTAGGGGAGATAAATCATAAATGCATTTAAGTTTACGCTTTGTTTGAATGGATCAAGTGGAGTGGTACAAGGAGGTAACTCATTTGGCAGTTTTTCTTAATATAAATGGAGTAAACTGGTTAAGGAGGGGGAACCTAAATCACTTCATATTACTCAAGTCTCAAACTCTCAATTATTTGTTCATGCACCCGAATGCACAAATTGTCTGCCAGCTTTTAAATATTGTAGTTAACTTGTTAAGGAGGGAAACCTAAATCACTCTACATCACTCAAACCCTCAATTATTTATTCATCCCCTGATTCGGGGAATTCGGCATGAAGCAGGTCTCCCCTTTTCTTATCTATGACCATTTAAGATTTTAACCCTTCTTCATACAACTCAATTTATCTGTCTTCTGAACAAGAGTTTAATTTGTAGGTAAAACCCTTTGACTAGTTAGTTAGGGAAACCCCTTAGTTATTTAGTTAAAAGATAATTAGAGAGTAAGAGGTAACTTGTAAATAGGGGAATAGGAAAAAAAGAGGAGGGGATTAGAATTGTAATCTGGGTCTTTTGGGGTGAGTCCCAGAATACCAGGGACTAAAACGCAGCATTCTTTGTTGTCCATTGCTAGTACCTATTAGAGTTTAGGTGAACACTAGGGTGGACAAGTTTCAACTTGGTCCACCCATGGACCACCCTTTTTGACTGGATTTTCCAGGTTTGTGGGTTTGGGGTTGTGTTTGTTGAATTTGCAAAGATGACCTTCGTAAATAGACTTAATTGTAGGCCCTTGAATACAAATCATAATATCCTTAACCACAATACCCTAAATTCATGACTTCATCATTCCTCTGTAATCTGAACCTTTCCTCCCACCGTTTTTTCTCACGAACATGTTGAACCCAGAAATTTGGAGACTTTCTACCCTTCCATATCTGAGGGTCGTTTGATTCGTTCCATATCTCAGGCTCGTTCGATCTGTGGTTGTATCCGAGGGTCACTTTGTGTTTGGTTGAGAAATAGGGTACTGATCTTTGAATCTCTATTCAGATCTGTTTATTCTTCTGTATCTCCATCTTTGACCAAAAAGAGGTGAGTCCAAGAAAATCTCATGAATGATTTACCCGTATTTATTGTGTAAGAATTTGTGAGATCTTATTTACCCTTATTTATGATATCTTCCATGTTCTTGATCTGGGTATTAACTTGGGTGCATGAACTTGTGAGATCATAATTACCCTTATTTAATGGGCTTGATCTGGGTAATAATTTGTGCGATCTTAAACACCCAAAAAATTTCATCTTAAATACCCATATTTATGACATTTTTCAGTGGGATTGATTTGTTCCAAAAATTAGTGAGATATCCTAGTTGGTCGTTTTTAATAATTTGTCCTATATTAATTTGTGAGTCCTCATTTGAAACCGATATGATTTGAAACCGTAGGAAAACATATTTGAGTGGCCAGCCAGGTCTTGTATCACTAGTTTACTTATCTGATTGTGTCTGCCATTACTATATTGTTTCAGTTGTTGAATTTGATTTGCACGGTGATGGAGGATTCAGGAATTGGAAGTTGGTGTTCTGATGAAGGTATTTTTTTATGACACCATATACTCTGTACCCATATCAATTAAGGTAGGAATTGAACCTGCTGAAGGTATTTTTTCTAATGTGTCAATGGTCACTTGTTTTAGGTTATTCATCAAATGGTGTAGAGAAAAGCAATGGAGTAGCTGCTGGGATTGTTTCACCACCCACACCCACCCAGTTTGAGTTAGTTGGTGAGGATGAAACGGGTGAAGGAGTGGCTGTCAATAGTATGGATGACGTCGCACATACTTTGTGGGATTGTATGAATGCGACTGATTTTATGAAGTATCACTTCCTTAATCGGCAGGTAGCATTTGATTTCTACAACTTCTATGCTAGAGTTAAGGGCTTCTCAATAAGGAAAAGCAAGGTTTTGAGAAACAAAAAAGGTGATATTGTGCGGCAAGACTTAGTGTGTTACAAGGAAGGTTTTCGTGAAGAGAAAAACAGAATGAGGGCAAATCGTAAAAGGGAAACAAAGGTGGAGACAAGGTGTGGGTGCAGTGCAAAAATGAGGATTAGATTTGTTGGTGAAAGTGGTAGGTGGCATGTTGCTCTATTTGGAGAATCTCACAATCATGCGTTATTAGAGGGGAAGCAATCAGCAATGTTACCAGCACAT
Organism: Lotus japonicus; assembly: GCF_012489685.1. Lineage (NCBI taxonomy): Eukaryota > Viridiplantae > Streptophyta > Magnoliopsida > Fabales > Fabaceae > Lotus > Lotus japonicus. The sequence continues at coordinate 62,185,293 of NC_080041.1, read as the reverse complement.
CGCCAGTTAAAAGATAGTGATATAATGCGAATGAATAGCATGCGAAAAGTTGGTATAAGCACTACTGAGATATACAATTTTATTGCTGACCAATCTGGTGGGTTTGAGAAAACCAATTTTCTCAAGGTAGACATGTTGAATCAAATGACAAAGCAAAAACAAAAGGAGCAATGTGATGCCAAAGCAGTGCTGGTGTACCTTAAGGGCCTAGCTTCTAGTGATCCTGGGATGTATTGGTCACACCATGTTGATGATGAGGGCAATTTAAAACAATTGTTTTGGGCTGATGGGATTAGTAGAATGGATTTTCAGGTATTTGGCGAGGTGCTTGCATTTGATGCAACATACAGAAAGAATAAGTATGGCTGTCCGATTGTTGTTCTAGTTGGAGTTAACCATCATTGTCATACTATTGTGTTTGGCACCGCTGTTTTGACTAATGAGAAAGAGGAAAGCTATGTTTGGGTACTTGAACAATTTTTGGCAGCTATGAAAGGGAAAGAACCTACTGCAGTTATAACTGATGGTGATCCTGCGATGCGGAATGCTATTACTCGTGTACTACCTAAAGCCCATCACCGATTGTGTGCGTGGCACCTTTTACAAAATGCTCAAAGAAATGTAGGGGACCCAAATTTTGTGAAAGGTTTTAAAGGTTGTATGTTGGGTAATTATAGTGTTGGCAACTTCAAAAAAAAAATGGTTTGAATTGGTTAGTGAGCTGAAGCTTGAAGACAATCCATGGGTTCAAGGTTTGTATGAGAAGAGGCACATGTGGGCTACATGTCTAATGCGTGGGAAGTTCTTTGCTGGGTTTCGCACAACATCACGGTGCGAAGGTATGCATTCCCAAATTGGTAGGATTCTGCGTTCCCGAAACAGCTTGCTGGAATTTGTACAATATTTTGAGCGTTATGTGGATTACATGCGATGGAGAGAGGTTGATGCAGACTATAAGTCTGTGGTTGGAGATATTGTTCCACAAACTAGTGTGCGAGCGCTGGAACGGTGTGCAGGAAAATTGTATACAAGGACTGTTTTCCTAAAATTTCATTCTTGGCTAAACAGCGGAAGCGTAATGAAGGTTGGGGCAATAAAGGAGACGTCATCATGTATTATATATTCGATGTACAGGTATACTACTTCTTGTTCTCATATTTTTAAGTTCTTTTTCTTCTTCCTTTTCCATATTTAATAAACTTATATTCTTAATTATTATTATTATCATTATTATGGTGATGATCTTTAACTAGTACTAGCAGTATATAAAATGCAATATATCTAGAAATCCCCTAAATCTTATGGTTCAAATAACACACACTGTGGATGTACAGGTATTGTAAACCACAGAAGTTGTGGCATGTGGCACACGATGAAAAAATGTCCACCTTTAGGTGTTCATGTCAGCGGATGGAGACGTTTGGGCTGCCCTGTGACCACATAATTGGTCTATTGGTACATCTAGACATTGATGTCATACCAGAGTGTTTAGTATTGCAAAGATGGTGTAAGGCAGCTAAGGACTGTATGAAAGGGAACTCTGAATCGGCTTACAAGTTTTGGGAGTCCACAGTTTTGGCCAGGCTAGGATCATTGGTTTTGAGAAGTAGAGAAATGTTTAACCTTGGCTGCGAATCGATGGATGACTACCTTGATACTATTGAGGTGATGGAGAACCATGTCACCAAACTGAAGGCAAAGAAGCTTGCTGTAAGCGGAAGTTCTGCTGTTAATGAGGAGACGCCAATTGAAGTGTTTGATAATGTGAAAAATCCTGAGGTAGTTAGGACCAAAGGTTGTGGGGGCACCTCAACTGGAAACGGAAACAAGAGCAAACGAAGGTGCACTGTATGTAAGAAGGAAGGCCACAACAAAACAACATGCAAACGACAAAAAACTTCTACAGGATTTTCTGATGTTGTTGGACTTGATGGTGCAGGCGTAGGTGAGTCCAACATGTAATGTGCTGAATTGGCTAACATAAGATGGGCCCATAAGATGATAGTTCAGGTAAAATATGACACCAATATTGACATATTATACAACTTGTTTTGCATTGATTGTTATTGATTTCTGGTTTTGTCGTTGCAGGTTTGTTCTTCGATGTCGTCACATATTGCAGGACATGAAGTGTTGTGAATCATCCAGTTTTCAAATTTAGTTTTGTGTAGGGTGTACTTTTAGGGCAACCACTGAGATATGTTGTATTAATGGGTGTACTAATATATCCATTTTAAATTAGGGTTTTCCAAAACTTTGTGAAGTTGCTGTAATGCGAGTAAAGTGGGTGCAAGTCCATGTAACAGATTAATGTGCACTGATGTTATGAATGGCTAACTTGCTAGCATTTCCCTAAAGTTACTTGAAACGTTAGCAATGTAGTTTGGCTTTGGGGACCTCAATTTAGCTGCAATTTATGATATTTATATTGTCATTTGTAGGTTAGGTCTGATGATTCACCTTTATTAATGACTAATATTATTAGGTTTTACCTATGTAGGGGGTTGTCTAAAAATATTGGATTAAAAAATTGAGAAATGTTACTGTGCCTTTCATGACAGATTAGGACGATGGTTTTTTTCTTGGTTTCTCTAAGGCCATTCCTATCCTCTATGTCCAACTCCTCACGTGTATGACTTTTAGCGTAGCACCAAAATGATCTCAAAAGTAGGAACATCTAATTTTTTTTTTTTTTGCTTGTGTCTAATTGCGTACCTGTTTTCCTTTTTAGTTGTTCATAGCATAAGGCATCTCTGGAATAAACACAGACAACACACTCAAGTTTTTACAGTTATCATAAGGCATGCATCTCTATAAGCATGAGTCATGATTTCAGTATAATAGGTTTAACAAGCACATATGACATAGAGTCATACTTTTAGTAGAATAGGACTTATCAAGCACACATAACATAATTATACACTACTTACAATATCATCCAGTTGAGTTACAGACGCAGTAAAAAAGAAGGATAGAAGTCAATTGTTGTCAAGCAAGTGGGGTACTATAATCCCACACTGCCCATCACGTTACAGACATAGTCAAAAAGAAGGATAGACGGAAGGCCATTGTACACCAAGTCTAGGTACCCACCAGCACTAAATATTACAAAAAATAATGCCATTCACATTCCATTTCAGCAAAGATGACTATTCACAAGACATCTGGCTCTCCCATAACTTTTGTGCTTTTTCAACCACCATTTCCAAATTCTCATTGTGAGGCCCATTAAGTAGTTTCATTGCTGCCTTCATCCTCACCAGTTTATCTTCAACCTGTAGTACATAGACGTGGAACACGTTACAGCAATTAGTACTAAAGCGGGAGGGAGGAAGTTGGTAACGAAAAATACTAAATTGTCGCCTGCTTACCTGAGGGAGTAAGTTGGACATGAACACGTCATCCATTTGCATCAACTCCAACGTGCATATGGTGGACTGTTGAGTACTAGAAAACCAAATTAAACACAAACTGATTACAAATGGATCCCAGATTTAGAAGTATTGATGACAGGTGTAAATAGAGCTGGTTTTTAACTAAAAGCCACGTAGTGTGGAAAAGAGTTGAATATTTACTTATTTGTAGGAGTTATTCGTTTATAGTACACTAGAAATAATAACTAGAGGAGTTTTGTTAACTAATTACCTCGTTGAGTGGTCTTCACAGGAACTTGCTTCCTCAATATCCCATGTGCCCAGCTCAAAGTTTCCTTCCAGGTAGTTATGAGGGTAGTATGCAGAAAACATCATACGACCAATGACTTTCCCCTGCAAAATTTGAAATGGTGTTAATAAATATGATCATGCAACATGATGGTAAATGATATGCACATAAATATAGTTAAGTCTTGGGGTTAGAGTTTGAGGGAAGCGATTTTGAAGCTATTCGAGGGTTGGAGAAGGTTTATGAAGAACACTTCAAAACTTGATTTTTTGTTTGTGTCTCTCGGGTGTTGTTGGTTAGTCCTAGGGTGTCCTTGCTTTTGTCTTGGATGGGGGTTTTTCGGCTTTTTGGGGTTTTTGTATGCTTGTCGGGGTGCCTCGCTTTTTATTGGGCTTTTCCTTGCTCCATAAGGGTTTGTCCTTATGGGTGTTTTTTGTGGATAATAATATACAATCCTTCATTTTTCAAAAAAAAAAGTTGACATGGACATGGACATACAATTGTCCTGATTGAGCGTTTCCTAGCAGCAGTTTGTTGTGAGTTTAGGTGACAGTCAACCAAGTAAATCACTGCTTCATCCATGGAAGCCACCATTAAGAACCAGTGTCCATTTGGCTCCATGATAGGCACATAGATCTGAACCAAAAAGAATCCATAAGTTGTTGTTTTAGTTACTTTAAGACATAAAAAAAATTCCACCTACATATTTGAGAGTTTCAAATGCGGCCATCCATTCTTCTGCAAACTCAGGAAGCAAATCCTCCGACATCTTTCCCTTTAACACAGCCTCCTGCAAGTGTGGTATCAGTACGCAATGTGAAGGGTGGGTATAAAACGCTGACCAGAAAAAAGCACACTAATAAATACCGCAAAGCGGGGTGGTAATATCCAAGCTGGTTGAGCGTCAGTGTTATGCTGATTCCAGTTAAGTTTCACAGCCATGAGTTCAATAATCTGAAAATAATTCCAGTTAAGCTTCACAAGCATAAAATAATAAGTTCAGCAAATTATAGTTAATCATATGTGTCTTAATCATAACAAACCTTCTTGTCAATAACCCTATCTGGGCATAGAGTCATAAAGTGTTGCCTTGTCCCTATTGTGGATCCAATTTTCAACAGTTCCTCACTGCATGCGAACATTGTTCAAAAATGTCAAAATAGTCATATTTCCATTCCAACATTATGAATATATTTCCATTCAGGACGACTTCGTCACCTTTGCTTCCTTGTGACGTTCCTTGCACTGGGTCAGGCTTCCTTTCGTTATCTGAACAAAAAACAAGAGTGGTCAGCGTGTTCAACTTCTAAGTCAACAAAAGAAGAAAAAAAAATAAGTGAAAAAGGGAGAATCAGGATGATGGGGTTACGTAACTGGTCGGGCTGTTTTGTTGCACCGGTGAAAACGGACTTGTGGACGTTTGGGAAAGGTTTGGTGTGCCCCCACTGATGCCCTCGCTATCAACTTGATGCCAAGGATAAGAAGACGATGGGCTCTCCATTGAATCTGGGTTTGCAAAATACTCCTGAAATGCTTGCTGGGCTTCTTCAAGGGTTGGGTACCTCTCGTGCCTGTTGTTCTTGAAGCCATGAACCTGTGCCCGACATTTGTAACACCCCGATTTCGGTGGCGTCACTTTAGTAACCAAAAGTAAACTTAATGCGGAAAAACGTGAAATATTTTTTTTTTCGATAATAACTAAGACAAGACTGAATTTAATAAAACCCAAAAGCGAAAAGCAATAGAACTAATATACAATATATAAACAGCCCCCGCTGTAAGTAACAACCTCGTCACGAGTAACCTCCAGTGACGGAAAGAAAAGTGCAACGCCCGTAGGCAATATATACAAACCAAATGAAAAGGGTGAAGTGCCCGCAACACCATCCCTCAAAACTAAGAATCAGCTGACCCAATGGCCCGAAAATAAGACCTCTTGTGATTCCCGTAAGGAAACCACACAAAAAGCTATAGGCGGATCTACCCTGTCCCCTAAGTAACAAATGAAGCAAGACTGTCAGAGCTAAAACTCTACTCCTACACTAATCCTAACTCGAGGAGCTCATACCAACACTCAAAACTATGTGCTAGCATGATCGTTGTCTGAATCAGAATCCAGAACGACCAAGTCTACCAACCCTATCCGTCCTCCCCTCGCAACCGCAGTACGCTCCGATGCTGGACTCACGGGCTTAGGGCTCGAACCCTGATCATCAATGATCGCAACAGAGGGTGCACTAGATCCTGCCGAAGGCACTCCCACTGGAATCTCCTCTGAGGGATCCTCCTCCTCTGAAGATGACGGTGGCGGCGGTGCTCCTCCGAATCCTGGTCCGCAGTGAACGCCCGGTGGCAAGTTGAAGCTGATAGAGCATCGCCTCAACACTCCTGACCTCAAGAGTCCTCCACTGTCCACGCGGTCCTCCATGATGCGCCCCGAATACGTCGCTCGATGGCTCGCGGGGTCAACCACCCACGACCCGGGGTCGTCCTGATCTATCATCTCGTACCTAATCCCCCCCCGAAGGGTGGACCATGGTAAACCAGTCCGCAATATTCATCTGACAAAAGGCGTTGTCCGCCAAAGCACACACAGAAGACGCGAGGGTCAACTCTAAAGAACTATGTAGATAATAAACCCAATAGGTACAAATAATAGATAGCCACTTAGGCTTATAGCTAAAGATGTCATTCCTAGGGTTGCATGTTCCACAATAACATAAACACAATAATAGCAGATAGCATGTTCCAAATAGGTTTAACAATTACCAATCACACTCAACAACTAAATTAGTATGCATGTTGCATGATATGTATGCAGGTTAACCCAGTCAACCACATGCATTCCGGAAAGGGATGGACATCAAACGGATCAGCCCTAACACCAGCCACGGTGGAGCCATTTCGGCCCGCGTGCCTCTTACTCCAACAGGGGTAGTCAGATCAGCAGTAAACCCGTAGGTCTGCCATTTCGGTCTGCTACAAGAGACGTCTACAAACGCTCTTTCACGGCATTCCGGGTCTTATGACCATTTTGGAAACCGACGAGGTCCAGAGTACGTCCTGTGTTAATACCTCATTAATGTTGCATGTATGCAAAATGATTAGTCAAACAACGTCTCCGTCCTCACTCGACACGTCGCCACGTGTTCTAGGGAAGTTAAAGTCTCTAAAAGCTTACCCTAAGGTAAAGTCGATTCTGCGACCAAAAGACACACTTCATAACGACACATAGCTGCTCCAACAGCACCACAACAAACGCTGCTCCAACAGCACAATAACAAACGCTGCTCCAACAGCCCAACAATAAACGCTGCTCCAACAGCACAACAACAAACGCTGCTCCAACAGCACAACAACAAACTCAACACTTGGATCCGACGACACTCCTCGTTTTTCCAAAACTATGATTTGACTTCCAATGCCTTCCTTCGAGGTTGTTATCATTACTTAAAGGTTTTGAGGTTATTTAAGGTCTTATGAATTTTCTTTATAAAATAGATTCCGTTTTGTCTTATCGCAAGTCTTATACATTTTCAGGATCTCCCAATCCCAAGTCGCTTCCAGAGGATGTCTCGATCCATTAAACAAAATTAAGGCCCGAACCTCGTTCGTCCTATCGAACTTTCTCAAAACTCTCAAAATAAAATCGGCATGACCTGCCCGCTATTCTCACCATTCAGAATCTCAGATTCCAGTACAGAGCATATTTAAATCATCACAATCAACAACATGTCATATATCAATAAATCGCATCATAAACACTTAGCACTTAGCATATAAAGCATGCACCACACATCCTAGATTACCCACATAGCACATAGCATGTAAGACAATCTCAAAAACATTCAGTAGATGAATCATCTACATTGTCAGCCGAAGCCTCAGAAAACATTTTCCAATCACACACAATTCCAGTGCATAAACAGTAAACAATGTCGAAACATCGACCCTAAGCATTAACTAGAGATTCAGTGAGAAGCCCTCACCTGAAGGTTCTCCAGTATGAGCGTCAAGCGCTTCCTCGCACTCAAAGTGTTGTTCCTCAGAGAAATCCTCAAAAGCACCTTTGCAATGAAACCACAGAATACTATCAGAATCTATCGGAAACTAAGCTATCGATACTTACTAAGGTTACTCGAAGTAATCTATACTCTAAGGTACGATAAACTAGCGCGAAAGGACAAGTTTTCGGAAAAGGAAATTTCCTCATCCCCCCTAAATAGGTTCGGCCACTTTAGGTAATTAGGAGACTCGATTTTTCTTCGATCAAACTTGGTTCCTATGCTATCATTAGCCGTAACTAAGGGTATTCTGAACTCGGAAAAATTATCGGATAAAAAACTGTCGCAGGGGTATTTTGGTCATGATTTTTAACTTAGGATTTTTCAAAACTGAAATCCCAAAAATAAAATTTTGCAGGGACGTCACCAACGACGTTTATGACAACTAATCCTACTAGCACTAAGCTAAGGCGATAGTTTTCAGCCTAAAGGTTGAAGCTTTACTCCAAAAACTCCAAAAATGGGTATTTTAGGCTCAAATTGATTCCGACGGAATTCCGGCGACATAACGGAAAATATAATCCGGCAGAAGTGATCTTGGGCGCATAAGGAAGAGGTTTAGAATCAGAAATGAAAGATTCAGGATAGTTTTGCAAAAACCCATATACTATCCACTCAGAAAACTCTACAGAAAAGCTATGGAAAAAGCGATCGGAGGTAAGGATTAGCGACTATACCTCGAAGCCTTGAAGTAGCAACTGATTGATCGACGATCAAGCAAACGACGAAGAAAATCTTCTCCTCCTTCTTCCTCTTTGTGGCCGCGGGTTTGGGTGGGGAAATGGGTAGTTTTTTTTGGTTTTTTCTTCCTTTCTTTGCTATATATAGAAGGTGGAAATTCGCGGGAAAATGAAAGTTTCGCGAATCTGATTTTTCCGGCGTCATTCTCCATGAATTATTAGATATGTTTTGGCAAAAGAATTCCAAAACTATAAAGAGGTCTCCTTGTATTTTTGGCAACTAAAGCATAGTCGGTATAAAACTATTTTACCCGATAAGTTGCTTTTTGCATCGAATGTCGGAATGGAAAACTTCCTTCGGAAGAAAGATTGAAATCATCAAGAGAAATGGGTGTACGCGTGTAGAATATTCATTTGAAGCTCTGAATAGATAAAGTCTTCATTGTCGAGAAATTCTAGGGTTTTGAAATACCAGGGATTCGGTTTCGGCAAACTTCCGATGATTGGAATCGGACGTTCGTAGATCCTAGAGTTTCGCCTCGAAACGTTTGTGATATATGGAAAAAGAGAAGTTCTAACATTTCTCTGAAGATTTTTGGAATTAACTGCCATCGTGCCTAAAAGTGAAAATTAGCTATATACTAGGGTTTCTGACCTAGGTTTAAGCGTAAAACGATCGTGCTATAACTTTTACCGATCATAATGCAATCCTTGAACTTTTCCTGAACTTTCTCCTTCATAAATATATTTCATTAAATAAACTTTCGTTCAGGTTTCCCTTCACATTACATCAACCCTAATCGTGAATAAGAAGTTTATTCACTTGGCATAAACTTAAAAACTCGGGCCTTACATTACTACCCTCCAAAAAAAAAAGTTTCGTCCTCGAAACTTAAGGGTTAGTAAAAAGTTCTGGATACTGTTCTTGAATCTTCTCCTTCAGCTCCCATGTCGCATCACCAGTGTCTTTATTCCAAATGACCTTCACTAACTCGATCTCTTTCCCTCTCAACTGTTTTATCCTGGTGTCACCAATGCTAATTGGCGGTGTCTCGAAAGACAGATCATCCTTCAACTCAATGTCATCTAGCTCGATAACATGTGTCGGATCCGCAATATATTTCCTCAGTTGTGACACGTGGAATACATCATGAACATTTGATAGAAATGGAGGTAGTGCAATCTGGTAAGCGACTGGTCCAATTCGACGGGTGATCTGATACGGTCCAATAAACTTGGGCGTAAGCTTCTTTGACTTGATTGCTCGACCAACTCCCGTCGTCTGAGTAACTCTCAGAAATACATGATCTCCTTCTTCGAACTCCAGAGTTCTGCGCCTCTGATCTGCATAACTCTTCTGTCTACTCTGAGAAGTCCTCATCTTCTCTCTAATCTACTTGATCTTCTCAGTGGTCTGTTGCAGAAGTTCCGGTCCTACCAACAGATTTTCTCCGTTTTGGTACCAACACAAAGGTGTTCTACACTTGCGGCCATACAAAGCCTCATACGGTGCCATACCAATGCTCGTATGAAAACTGTTGTTGTATGTGAACTCAATCAATGGCAATAAGGTATCCCAACTGCCCTTGTTGTCTAGAACGCAAGCGCGTAGCAAATCCTCCAACGACTGAATAGTTCTCTCAGTCTGTCCATCAGTCTGAGGATGATAAGCAGAACTTAGTCTCAGCCTCGTTCCCAAAGCTTCTTGAAGAGCTCCCCAAAAATGTGATGTAAACTTCGGGTCTCGATCGGATACAATACTTGTCGGTACTCCGTGAAGTCGTACAATCTCCGTTATATATAACTCTGATAGTTTCTCCACGTTGTACGTAGTCCTCACCGGTACGAAATGAGCCGACTTAGTCAGTTGATCCACGATTACCCAAATAGAATCGTATCCCTTCTGAGTTCTTGGCAAAGCCACGACGAAATCCATCGATATGCTATCCCATTTCCATTCTGGCACATCCAAGCTTTGTAGCATACCTGAAGACTTCTGATGCTCCACCTTCGCCTTCTGACATGTCAGACATGCAGCTACATACTCAGCCACTTGTCTTTTCATTCCTGGCCACCAAAAATTCACCTTCAAGTCCTGGTACATCTTCTTCATTCCAGGATGAATGCTTAACTTGCTCTTGTGACCTTCATCCATAATCAATCTTCTCAAGTCAGGGTTGTTAGGTACACAAACCCTATCCTTGCACCGTAGGATATTGTCACTTCCTACCTTGAATTCTGGGTCTTTACCTTGACTTACCAAATTCCTTTTCCCGAGCAGAAACTCATCTTGTAACTGTTGGTCTCGGATTTCTTCCATCAATCCATTGGTAATTCTGATCATCCCAAACTTCAGTTCTCCCTCGGATAATTTCACATCCAAGCTCATATCTCGAAATTGTTCCAGCAGTTGCAGCTCCTTCACCATCATCGACGAGATGTGCATCTTCCTGCTCAAGGCATCAGCAACAACATTCGCCTTTCCAGGATGATATTGCAGAGTGAACTCGTAATCTTTGAGAAATTCCATCCACCGACGCTGTCTCATGTTCAGCTCCTTCTGCTCAAACAAGTACTTCAAGCTCTTATGATCACTGAATATGGTGAAATTGCATCCATATAAGTGATGTCTCCAAATCTTCAGCGCAAATACGATTGCAGCTAGTTCCAAGTCATGAGTCGGATAATTCTTCTCATGCACCTTCAGTTGTCTTGAAGCATAAGTAACCACCTTCCGATGTTGCATCAGCACACATCCCAAACCTTGATGCGAAGCATCACAGTATACCTCGTAAGGTTCCTCCGGTTGCGGTAAGACGAGTACAGGTGACGTCGTCAACCGTTCCTTCATCGTCTGAAAGCTAATCTCGCACGCTTCAGTCCATGCAAACGGTTGGTCCTTCCTCGTCAGTTGAGTCAAAGGTCCAACAATCTTCGCGAAATTCTCGATAAAGCGACGATAGTATCCCGCCAAACCGACAAAACTTCTGATCTCCGTCACTGTCTTCGGCCGTTCCCATGACAATACGGTCTCTACCTTTGCTGGATCCACAGCTATCCCCTCCTTAGAGATCACATGGCCTAAGAATTTTACCTCTTCGAGCCAAAATTCGCACTTAGAAGGATTGGCATACAACTCCTTCTCCCTCAGCACTTGTAAAATTTGTCGCAAGTGCTCCTCATGGTCTTCAGCATTCATTGAATAGATCAGAATGTCGTCAATAAACACCACGACGAATCGATCCAGGAATGTATGAAAAGTCATATTCATGTAAGCCATGAATATTGCCGGCGCATTTGTCACCCCAAATGGCATCACTAAGTACTCATAGTGTCCATAACGGGTTCTGAATGCCGTCTTCTGGATATCCTCGGTCTTGACCCTGATTTGATGATAACCCGACTTCAGGTCGATCTTCGAGAATATGGTAGCTCCCCGCAGTTGATCCATCAAATCATCAATCGTAGGTAACGGATACCTATTCTTGACGGTTACCTTGTTCAATTGTCGGTAGTCGACACATAATCTCGACTTCCCGTCCTTCTTCTTCACCAATAAGACTGGCGCTCCCCAAGGTGAAACGCTTGGTCGTATGAATCCCTTCGACAGAAGATCTTCGAGTTGGGACTTCAATTCCACTAGCTCCGCAGGTGCCATACGATATGGTGCAATTGAAATCGGCCCTGTTCCCGGTACGATGTCTATAGCAAACTCAATGTCGCGCACAGGCGGCAATCCAGGTACATCGCCAGGAAAAACATCCGTGAATTCTTTCACCACTGGAATACTGCCAACTTCGGGGTTCCCTTTGCTCTCCAAGCTTAGCAAAACAGAATACTCCTGAGATCCCTCGTTCAAAGCGACGCTGATGTGTTGGCAGATAGATACTCGGAAAGATCCGAATCAGGAAATTCCACTCTCTTTCGGTTGCAGTCCAAAAGACAATGATAACGGGACAACCAATCCATTCCTAGGATAACATCTAGGTTCTTAAGAGTTAGGCATACTAGGTTAGCATGGTAGATCCTATTGTTGTATGTTATCGGACAATACATGCATGCTGAATTAGCAAGTAGAGTCTTGGCAGGAGTAGCAACTATCAGATCGAAGCTCAAAGCAGTAATAGGAAGTCTTAATCTGATCGCACACTCTCTAGAGATAAAAGAATGCGTTGCACCGGAATCAAAAAGTACGGATAGAAGATTACCGTCAATCTCGCAGTCGCCTCTAATCAGTCCATCGACTCCCTCAGCATCTTCACCATCCATGGTGTAGACTCTCGCCTTTGCAGCAGGACGCTTTCCTTGAGCAGTGTTGACGGTTGGCTCCGCCTTTGGTGCCCTGCACTGAGCAGCAGTATGCCCCAACTTGTTGCAATTGAAGCATTGAGGCCTCGTGTCGGGACAAGCACGAGCAAAGTGCCCCGGCTTCCCACACTTGAAGCACGTCAGTTCCCTGTTCTGAGTCTGACCCCCAGAACCACCAGCAGCACCCACCATGGGCTTGTAAGATCCTGATGCAAACCCTCTACCAGCAAGACGCTGATACGGCCTCCTGTTTTGAAACCTCCCCCTGTTCTGAATATTCTGAGAGCCCGACCTCATCGGCCCTCCAGTTCCAGCCCGGTTCAACCTCCGGTTCTTCATCAGCTCCACTTCCGTGGCTTTCTCCACCAATGATTGGAATCGCATGATTCCCTGCGGCCTCACTGAGTCCTCAATATCGGGTCTCAGTCCATTCACGAAGCGCTTGCACATGTAGCGCTCGTCAACATGATCATTAAAGAATTGGAAATGCTTTGCCAAAGACTCCAGCTTCGAAGCAAATTCCGGTACAGACATACCTCCCTGACGGAGTGTCAAAAACTGCGCCTCTCTCTCATCCCGGGCACTTGTCGGAAAATACTTTTCCAAGAACGCGGTCCGGAACGAGTTCCAGTTGATCTCTTCATGGTTGGCTTCCATGATTCCCCTGGTGCCCTTCCACCAGTATTCAGCATCTCCTAGCAGAAGATAAGTCGCCATGCCCACCTTGGCACCCTCAACAGTTTGCAGAACACCGAAAATCTTCTCAATTTCCTGGATCCAGAGATCCGCTGCGTCTGGATCAGTACCACCAGAGAACTTTGGTGGGTTTTGCCTCCTGAAGTCATTGAGGCCTTTGTTCTGGTCCAGAGTTATTTCCCTCTGGCGCTGATGTTGTTCACGTGCTTCTTCAGCAGCACGCCTCATGGCGTTATCATTCGCCTGTGCGGTAACGGCTTGGGCCATAGTGGCCATCATCTCAGCTAGCTGGTTGGTATTCACCATATTCTGTTAAAGGAAGCACACAGTCAGTACTCATCATAAGATAGCATCTAGCATCACTATACAATATGAGTAAGCAATAACTTCAATCAATTTTCACTCTTTGCAGAGTCACACAACCTAGCACAGAAGACCTATTCCCCAACAACTCCCGAAAGACTCGACCGTGCTCTGATACCACATTGTAACACCCCGATTTCGGTGGCGTCACTTTAGTAACCAAAAGTAAACTTAATGCGGAAAAACGTGAAATATTTTTTTTTTCGATAATAACTAAGACAAGACTGAATTTAATAAAACCCAAAAGCGAAAAGCAATAGAACTAATATACAATATATAAACAGCCCCCGCTTTAAGTAACAACCTCGTCACGAGTAACCTCCAGTGACGGAAAGAAAAGTGCAACGCCCGTAGGCAATATATACAAACCAAATGAAAAGGGTGAAATGCCCGCAACACCATCCCTCAAAACTGAGAATCAGCTGACCCAATGGCCCGAAAATAAGACTTCCTAAGTCCAACCAACTCTCTGTGATTCCCGTAAGGAAACCACACAAAAATCTATAGGCGGATCTACCCTGTCCCCTAAGTAACAAATGAAGCAAGACTGTCAGAGCTAAAACTCTACTCCTACACTAATCCTAACTCGAGGAGCTCATACCAACACTCAAAACTATGTGCTAGCATGATCGTCGTCTGAATCAGAATCCAGAATGACCAAGTCTACCAACCCTATCCGTCCTCCCCTCGCAACCGCAGTACGCTCCGATGCTGGAGTCACGGGCTTAGGGCCCGAACCCTGATCATCAATGATCGCAACAGAGGGTGCACTAGATCCTGCCGAAGGCACTCCCAATGGAATCTCCTCTGAGGGATCCTCCTCCTCTGAAGATGACGGTGGCGGCGGTGCTCCTCCGAATCCTGGTCCGCAGTGAACGCCCGGTGGCAAGTTGAAGCTGATAGAGCATCGCCTCAACACTCCTGACCTCAAGAGTCCTCCACTGTCCACGTGGTCCTCCATGATGCGCCCCGAATACGTCGCTCGATGGCTCGCGGGGTCAACCACCCACGACCCGGGGTCGTCCTGATCTATCATCTCGTACCTAATCCCCCCCGAAGGGTGGACCATGGTAAACCAGTCCGCAATATTCATCTGACAAAAGGCGTTGTCCGCCAAAGCACACACAGAAGACGCGAGGGTCAACTCTAAAGAACTATGTAGATAATAAACCCAATAGGTACAAATAATAGATAGCCACTTAGGCTTATAGCTAAAGATGTCATTCCTAGGGTTGCATGTTCCACAATAACATAAACACAATAATAGCAGATAGCATGTTCCAAATAGGTTTAACAATTACCAATCACACTCAACAACTAAATTAGTATGCATGTTGCATGATATGTATGCAGGTTAACCCAGTCAACCACATGCATTCCGGAAAGGGATGGACATCAAACGGATCAGCCCTAACACCAGCCACGGTGGAGCCATTTCGGCCCGCGTGCCTCTTACTCCAACAGGGGTAGTCAGATCAGCAGTAAACCCGTAGGTCTGCCATTTCGGTCGGCTACAAGAGACGTCTACAAACGCTCTTTCACGGCATTCCGGGTCTTATGACCATTTTGGAAACCGACGAGGTCCAGAGTACGTCCTGTGTTAATACCTCATTAATGTTGCATGTATGCAAAATGATTAGTCAAACAACGTCTCCGTCCTCACTCGACACGTCGCCACGTGTTCTAGGGAAGTTAAAGTCTCTAAAAGCTTACCCTAAGGTAAAGTCGATTCTGCGACCAAAAGACACACTTCATAACGACACATAGCTGCTCCAACAGCACCACAACAAACGCTGCTCCAACAGCACAATAACAAACGCTGCTCCAACAGCCCAACAATAAACGCTGCTCCAACAGCACAACAACAAACACTGCTCCAACAGCACAACAACAAACTCAACACTTGGATCCGACGACACTCCTCGTTTTACCAAAACTATGATTTGACTTCCAATGCCTTCCTTCGAGGTTGTTATCATTACCTAAAGGTTTTGAGGTTATTTAAGGTCTTATGAATTTTCTTTATAAAATAGATTCCGTTTTGTCTTATCGCAAGTCTTATACATTTTCAGGATCTCCCAATCCCAAGTCGCTTCCAGAGGATGTCTCGATCTATTAAACAAAATTAAGGCCCGAACCTCGTTCGTCCTATCGAACTTTCTCAAAACTCTCAAAATAAAATCGGCATGACCTGCCCGCTATTCTCACCATTCAGAATCTCAGATTCCAGTACAGAGCATATTTAAATCATCACAATCAACAACATGTCATATATCAATAAATCGCAGCATAAACACTTAGCACTTAGCATATAAAGCATGCGCCACACATCCTAGATTACCCACATAGCACATAGCATGTAAGACAATCTCAAAAACATTCAGTAGATGAATCATCTACCTAGTCAGCCGAAGCCTCAGAAAACATTTTCCCATCACACACAATTCTAGTGCATAAACAGTAAACAATGTCGAAACATCGACCCTAAGCATTAACTAGAGATTCAGTGAGAAGCCCTCACCTGAAGGTTCTCCAGTATGATCGTCAAGCGCTTCCTCG
The DNA here is from genome assembly GCF_012489685.1 of Lotus japonicus. Lineage (NCBI taxonomy): Eukaryota > Viridiplantae > Streptophyta > Magnoliopsida > Fabales > Fabaceae > Lotus > Lotus japonicus. The sequence continues at coordinate 62,168,960 of NC_080041.1, read as the reverse complement.
CACTCAAAGTGTTGTTCCTCAGAGAAATCCTCAAAGCACCTTTACAATGAAACCACAGAATGTAAGATCAAGTTTTGATCTAGTAGTACAACTCTATGTTTTGATGATTACAAGTTAACCTTTTGATATGAACAATTGTGGTACTCTAACGTGTTTTTCTGAGTGTGCTATTTACAGGCTCTGACCTCAACTCAATCTCACACAAATCAGAAGCACTGTGTATAAAGAGCAACCCAAGCAACACTTTCGCATTCACCATGTTCAGTATGAACAGTGGAAAAGCTTCAGAAGTTCTGAAGTTATACAAACTCTGATGTGGACTCAGTCACTAGAAGCTCTGAAGATCCAGAAAGTCTGATAACCAAGAAACACTGAAGGCTCAGATATTCTGATGATGTAGAAGACTCTGAAGATCCAGAGCTGAATAGTGGAAACTCTGATGTCCAGAAGCAAGATACTCTGAAGACCATGTTCTTCCCTCTGAGTTCAGAATCAGAAGAAACAATGGTCAGAGGATCTGGGCTTTCCCTCTGACTCTGATCAACCGGCTTCACAAGTTCCAATATGAAGCATTCCCCTGATCAGAAGTCTCCTAGGTTTAAAGGTCAAGTCGCTATCCAAGTACAAAAGCAATTGTACCTTCCTGACGACCTACCTAACAGTCTCAGACACAGCAGAAGCTGGATTTTCCAGAACTGCCCTCCAACGGTAGCATTTCCCATGCAACGCTCAACCCTAATCCTTGGAGTATATAAAGAGGCTGAAGACTGAAAGAAGCGGCTAGAAGCATTCACATACGCGCAAGACAAACTTAAATTCTTCTAAGCTTTCTTTCATCCGAAAATTCATTGAGTTTACTATTAGCTTTTTAGAAGCAAATCTCTTGTAAACAATTCTTTGATAAACAGTTTGTTTAGTTCCTTTAGGAGATCAAGGTTGATCGGATCCTAGAGAAGACTAAGAGAGTGAATCTTAGTGTGAGCTAAGTCAGTGTAATTGTTAGTCACTTGTAGGTTTCAAGTGCAGTTGTAACTCTTACCTGATTAGTGGATTGCCTTCATTCTAAGAAGGAAGAAATCACCTTAACGGGTGGACTGGAGTAGCTTGAGTGATTTATCAAGTGAACCAGGATAAAATCCTTGTGTGCTTTTCTATCTCTTATCTTTAGCACTTAAGTTCTCGAAAGATTTGTCAAAATCTTTAAGGTGGAAGTTTTATACTAAAAACGTTATTCAAACCCCCCCTTTCTACCGTTTTTCATACCTTCAATTGGTATCAGAGCGCAAGTTCTGATTACCACACCTAACAGTGTTCAGTGATCCGGGCCGGTGTGAAAAACAATGGCTGCCACCACCAGTGAAACTCAAAGAGATGGTTACAATGCAAAGCCTCCTATGTTCGACGGTCAAAGGTTCGAATATTGGAAAGATAGACTGGAAAGTTTCTTTCTGGGTTTCGATGCAGATCTCTGGGATATTATTGTGGATGGCTACGAGCGTCCAGTTGATGCAGATGGCAAGAAGATTCCAAGATCAGAGATGACTGCAGATCAAAAGAAGCTGTACTCACAACATCACAAAGCAAGAGCAATTCTTCTAAGTGCTATTTCCTATGAAGAGTACCAGAAGATTACAGATCGTGAGTTTGCGAAAGGCATTTTCGAATCTCTGAAGATGTCTCATGAAGGAAACAAGAAAGTCAAAGAGTCAAAGGCATTGTCTTTGATCCAAAAGTATGAATCCTTCATCATGGAGCCAAATGAGTCCATTGAAGAAATATTCTCCAGATTTCAGTTGCTTGTAGCTGGCATACGACCTCTCAACAAGAGCTACACAACAAAAGATCATGTCATAAGGGTCATCAGGTGTCTTCCTGAAAGTTGGATGCCTTTAGTGACTTCAATAGAGCTCACGAGAGACGTTGAGAATATGAGTTTAGAAGAACTCATCAGCATTTTGAAATGCCATGAGCTGAAGCGCTCAGAGATGCAAGATTTGAGGAAAAAGTCCATAGCACTGAAGTCTAAATCTGAAAAGGCTAAGGTTGAGAAGTCAAAAGCTCTTCAAGCTGAAGAAGAGGAATCTGAAGAAGCATCAGAAGATTCTGATGAAGATGAGCTGACTCTGATCTCCAAGAGACTCAATCGCATCTGGAAGCACAGGCAGAGCAAATACAAAGGCTCTGGAAAGGCAAGAGGAAAGTCTGAATCCTCAGGTCAGAAGAAGTCCTCACTTAAGGAAGTCACATGCTTTGAGTGCAAAGAATCAGGGCACTACAAAAGTGACTGTCCAAAATTGAAGAAGGACAAGAAGCCAAAGAAGCACTTCAAGACAAAGAAGAGTCTGATGGTGACATTTGATGAATCAGAGTCAGAAGATGTTGACTCTGATGGTGAAGTCCAAGGACTCATGGCTATTGTCAAGGACAAGGAAGCAGAGTCAAAGGGAGCTGTTGACTCTGACTCAGAATCAGAAGGAAATCCTAACTCAGACGATGAAAATGAGATATCCTTGATAGCTCCACTGAAACACCAATCATGGTATCTGGACAGTGGATGCTCGCGTCACATGACGGGAGAAAGGCGTATGTTCCGAGAGCTGAAACTTAAGCCTGGAGGCGAAGTTGGCTTTGGAGGAAATGAAAAGGGTAAAATTGTTGGTACTGGTACTATTTGTGTAGATAGTAGTCCATGCATTGATAATGTGTTATTGGTAGACGGCTTAACACATAACTTATTGTCTATAAGTCAATTAGCTGACAAGGGTTATGATGTTATATTCAATCAAAAGTCCTGCCGGGCTGTAAGTCAAATCGATGGCTCTGTTCTGTTTAACAGCAAGAGGAAGAACAACATTTATAAGATCAGATTATCTGAGTTGGAGGCTCAGAATGTGAAGTGTCTTCTGTCTGTTAATGAAGAGCAGTGGGTATGGCATAGACGGTTAGGGCATGCCAGTATGAGAAAGATTTCTCAGCTGAGCAAGTTAAACCTTGTCAGGGGCTTACCCAATCTGAAGTTCGCTTCAGACACTCTTTGTGAAGCATGTCAGAAAGGCAAATTCACAAAAGTCCCTTTCAAGGCAAAGAATGTTGTCTCAACCTCAAGGCCGTTGGAACTTCTGCATATCGACCTTTTTGGACCAGTGAAAACTGAGTCTATAGGTGGCAAGAGATATGGGATGGTTATCGTTGATGACTATAGCCGCTGGACATGGGTAAAGTTTCTAACCCGCAAGGATGAGTCTCATGCTGTGTGAAGGTATGAAAAACGGTAGAAAGGGGGGGTTTGAATAACGTTTTCAGTACAAAGCTACCACCTTAAAGATTTTAACAAATCTTTTCGAGAACTAAGTGCAAAAGATAGAGATAGAAAAGCACACAAGGATTTTATCCTGGTTCACTTGATAAATCACTCAAGCTACTCCAGTCCACCCGTTAAGGTGATTTCTTCCTTCTTAGAATGAAGGCAATCCACTAATCAGGTAAGAGTTACAACTGCACTTGAAACCTACAAGTAACTAACAATTACACTGACTTAGCTCACACTAAGATTCACTCTCTTAGTCTTCTCTAGGATCCGATCAACCTTGATCTCCTAAAGGAAAATCAAACAACTGTTTGAGGTTGGTGTTTACAAGGGTTTGCTTCTGAATAAGCTGAGTGTAAACTAAGATAAATTACAAGATGAAAGAAAGCTTAGAATATTTTGAATATCTTGCGCGTGTGTTGCTTCTTGTATTCACTTCACTTCTTCTAGCCGCTTCTTTCAATCTTCAGCCTCTATATATACTCCAAGGATTAGGGTTGAGCGTTGCATGGGAAATGCTACCGTTGGAGGGCAGTTCTGGAAAATCCAGCTTCTGCTGTGGCTGAGAACGTTAGGTAGGTCGTCAGGAAGGTACACTTGCTTTTGTACTTGGATAGCGACTTGACCTTTTAACCTAGGAGACTTCTGATCAGAGGAATGCTTCGTATTGGAACTTGTGAAGCCGGTTGATCAGAGTCAGAGGGAAAGCACAGATCCTCTGACCATTGTATCTTCTGATTCTGAACTCAGAGGGAAGAACATGGCCTTCAGAGTTTCTTGCTTCTGGACTTCAGAGTTTCCACTATTCAGCTTCTGGATCTTCAGAGTCTTCTACACCATCGGAACATCTGAACCTTCAGTGTTTCTTGGTTGTCAGAACTTCTGGATCATCAGAGCTTCTAGCGACTGAGTCCTCATCAGAGTTTGTATAGCTTCAGATCTTCTGAAGCTTTTCCACTGTTCATACTGAACATGGTGAATGCGAAAGCGTTGCTTGGGTTACCCTTTATACACAGTGCTTCTGATTTGTGTGAAATTGAGTCAGGGTCAGAGCCTGTAAATAGCACACTCAGAAAAACACGTTAGAGTACCACAATTGTTCATATCAAAAGGTTAACTTGTAATCATCAAAACATAGAGTTGTACTACTAGATCAAAACTTGATCTTACAATCTCCCCCTTTTTGATGATGACAAAACTAAGATTTTTGATGAACAATTCTTAAACATTAAACTGAATTCACTCAGAGTTTAGAGATATAGAATAAGACTTATCCTGATGTGAATAGTTTATCTTGCTCATTCTGAATTCAAGTCACTGCTTGATTCTGAGCTTAGCTCCCCCTGAATCTAATACTTGATGAAAACGTTAGTAAAGTCTAGATTCTGAGCTAAATCATATAAGAGTTCAGAGTGAAAAGCTTATGACATAGATGAAAAACGAATAATCAGAGCGCATAAGTGATCAGAGTCATGGACAAGGTATCAGAGTCTTGGGTATCAGAGTCAACTTAGAATCACTTCAGAAGAAGTGAAATGTATTCCTTGTATTTGCCCAGTGACACATCTATGGTCATGAAGGTGGAACTCTTAGAATCTCCAAAAGAAAAATAAGTCACACTAACACATCTTACACATCAAAAACTGGGTTTACTCCCCCTTTTTGTCATAAGCAAAAAGCTCGGGGTGTGAAAAACTTAGCTTGAAGTACAAGGTACTCCCCCTTAGAGAAGGTCTAAGTTTAAAGAAGATGAAGACGATGTAAGAATCAGAGTGAGGCGATAATAAATAGAAGAGTTAATGCAAGGGATGAACGTTTACCACCGGTCAAGTGAGTAAATAGAAGGGTCAGTTACCAAGAACTTAACCTCGAGAAACTGTAAGAGCATTAACTTTCAGAGAGAAAGTGAAACCTATATAAAGCGTTGGAGAGAAAGGTAAGCTTCACATCTCGAATAATATTCAGAAAAAAATGGCATCATACAGAATGGCATTAGAAGAGCTCAGAAGGAAGGCGTTTGAGGAAGATATGTTCCTCAATATTAGGCATCCCGATGGTACAAAGACCATACAAGAGCTGACGAAGACACTGCTTGAAGAAGATCTTGGTCCAGAGATGGAGAAAGATCTGAAGGAGTTCCTCTGCTTCGTGGAAGAGATTCAGGAGCTTTGCCAGCGGGAGCTGAATCTGCTGGAAGAGAAAGAAACTGTGGAAAAGAGACTTAAGACGACAGAAGATAGTCTAGAAAAAGATGATCTGAGCATCAAACTCGGCAACATAGAGTATGCATGGGATCGTCTGGAGAAGGAAAGAGTGGAGCAGCGCCAAGAATGCAGAAGAATGAGGAAGGATCCTCCATTCTAGATATAGGGAATAATGTATGATGGAAAGAATTATGATGTAAACATAGAACAATTATGAATAAAACAGGTTTTGCAAACATATGTGACACAAATATATATAGATATATGCATATAGAATCACAAATGAACAAATTAAAGTAAGTAAATAAGCAGAGTTTAAACAAAACAACGTTAAATAAAAAGGAAAAGGAAGAAAAAGAAGAGATCCTAAAAAAAAAACTAAGATTTGTCAGTACGGCGCAGAAGTTCCATCATCATGTGCTTCATCTCAATCAGCATGGATTCATGAGTGTCAAGACGTTGTTCCATGATGTCGAGTCTGGATGAGCTTGTCGGAGTAGAGCTGGAAGGAACGTTCTGAGCAGCTTGAGGTTCTGGAATGGAAGCAGAAGCAGCAGGAGTAAACAGAACTGGTGCAAGTCGCTCTGCCTCAGCCTCAGCTTCAAGACGTTCTGCCTCAAGTCTGGCTTGTTCAGCCTGAGCTGCTGCTTGACGGGCAGCTTCTTCTTCTTGTTCTTTCTGTCTCTTGGCTTCTTCAATGGCTTCAAGAAGCTTGGTTCTCTGTTCGAGTTCATGAAGAGCCACCCTCCTAGCAAACCTTTGCTTTGCAGCCTCAATGCTCTGACTTCCCTCTGCATGCAGGAGCTGCAGCATAACGGGAAACTGAGCCACTAGCCAAGTGCTCAACTCGTTCCACTCATCAGCCACATTTTCAGCATTCTCACTGAGGTCAGTCTGACCGTGCACATTGCGGAGCCTCAAGGAGGCTTCATGATTGAAAATATTGATGCACTCAGAGAGAGATGTGGGTTGAAGGTGAGTATAGGGAATGATGGAGAGGTTGGGTGCAGGAGAGGCTGGGTGATTGCTGCTATGAGCTTCAGAGGCACCTTGTGGAGAACCAATGTTAATTATGGGAGCATTGGGTTCAGAGGTTCCACGGTGAGGGTCTGAAGTTTCAACCAGAGGGTGAGGTGATCTAACCGAGGATTGGTTAGATACTGATTGTTCAGGTTCAGGGTCTGGTTGAATTGGCTCTTGTTGGTCAGGGACAGGGTGAGCCTGTTGGACTAAGGGGTCTGCCTCTTGGATAGGATTGGCCAAGATAGGTTCATCTGGGTCAACTAGACGTTCAGGTCTAGGGCCAGGATATTGCCTAGGGCTTGGACAGGTAAGGTAATATTCTTCCAAGGCAGATACCTTCTCTTTCCTAACCTCCATGAATTTTCTAAGTGATTCAGAGGTATTGGAGGGAGGAGAGTCAAAGACATTGATGGGGAAGGATACAGGTGTGAAGGCTGATGAAGAGTCTGTATCCGTGGTTCTGACAGCAGGACGTGCTGATGCTCTGGGAGCAGAGTGATCAGACGTTCTGGGTTGTGGTTCTGTTGGTTTGGGTTCTGGTTGGTTGGGGATGATAGGTTCAGAAGTTAATGGGTCGTATGGAATGGTAAGGAGAGAGGTTGGATCTTCTGACCTAGAGGGTTGGTTCTGAAGCAAATTCCAGAGTGGTGCTTCAGTAGGAGAAGGTTGAAAGAATGAAGATCTTGGGGAATGTGGTGGAGAGGTGGTTTGTGCGGCTGGCTGGGATTCATGAATAGGAGTGAGGGGATTTGAAGAGTGTTGGAGTAAGGCAGAAATTGGGAGTGCATCAAATAAATTCAAATCATCATCAGAGGTAAGTGCAGGCTTACTTGTATGTGCTGATGATCGAGTCACTCTGGCAGGAGGTTCAGTCCTTCTGACCTCTGCAGCAGCTGGTTCCACCCGAGTAGGCTTCACCACAATTCTGACTTTCTTCTGCTTCTTCTTTGGAGGACCATCCTCACTATCATCACCATCATCATCATCAGGCTTGCTCTTCGCCTTCTTGACCAGAGGGACATCAGATTCCTCTGAGGATTCGTCCAGAACCATCTTCCTCTTGGTTTTCTTCTTGGGAGGAGAAGGAAACTCTGGAGCTGGTGGAAGTCTGCTGACGAAATCATCAAGGTCAATCTCGAATCCTTGAGCCCTGAGGTCTTCAACATAGCATCTGATGGCTTCAGGATGGTCTGCTTGAGTCCACAGAGGGTAGTCATTCAGAGGCATTCTTCTTCCTCTGATCTCAGAAGATGTGTCCTCATGAGCAGGAGCAATCTTCTTCTGGACCAAACCCATCTTCTTCAGAGAGTTGGCAGTGAAGACATCGCTAACAATTGTGCTCAAGTCCTCTGTGCAACCAGCATTGATCAAATCTTGCACCAAGTTGCTTTCAATGAGAAAGTCTGAGATCAGCCTCCCAAAAGGGATATATTTGATGGCTGACTTGATGGAGGAGGTGGTGCGAGACTTCCGGATGCATTCCTTCAAATAGGAGAACAGGAAGTAGGGAAGGCAGATCTTCTCCTTGTCTTGAATGAAGAACAGCATCGCCTTCTGATTGAAGTTGATGTAGTCTGGAGAACTGCCCTTTGGTCGTTGATTGATGCAGTTGAGCAGGATCTTGTGCCAGACCCTGAGTTTGGGTTGAAGGTCCATCACTTTGTAGCTCGTCTTGCCCGGTTTGAAGGTGGTGTACAGGGCCTTGTTGACGATGTCCTTGGTTCTGGGTTTCAGCTTCGATTCCGTCAGTGAAAACCGATACCCATGAGCAGTTTCTGCACCTAGCAGATTCACGAATGACTTCTCCATGATGATGATCTTCCTACCCAGTATGTAAGAGACCACCTGAGTGTCATCACAATCAGCGTGCTTCCAGAATTCCTTTACTAGCTTCTCATACACCGGTCCTCGAAGTCGATTGAAGTAGTTTCCCCAACCTTGAGCTTGGACTTCAGGACGGAGATCAAACCCATTTGCAGCCAAGTTGTCGAGGTTGAATCTCCATTCTGCAAGGACTTGGAGTTCCTCAGGAGGAAATACACAGTGAACGGCACAGCCCCGTTCTGCAATAGGAACAATCTCCTCTTGAGCTTGAGCTTGTTCTTGTGCTGGGTTCTCAGAGCCCCTTTGACCCGTTGCCAACCCGACTACCATGTGAGGGAACTGAGGTGCATCTGCAGTAGATCTTCTGGTTTGTCTTACCATTTTGAAGAGGTTGAAGGTTTGAGGTAGAAGATGAAGTTTGAAGGATGAAGAGAGATCGAGAGAGAAATCACGAAGGAGGCGGTTTTGAAAAGCAGGGAGTGCGAGAGTGAAAACCGGAAGTGAGAGAGAACGTGTGTGTATAGTGGGTTTTATCAAATAACCGTTGTTGATTCAAAAAGCACTTTAAGATCAACGGTTGAAAATTAAAGATAGACAGTAACAGTAAAATACACAATCACACACAGGAGATAAGCATATCTACACGCAATCACAACAGACTGTCACACGGGCACAAGGAACTATGCATCAGAAATTCTGACGCACGTGTTGTTGTCTCAGCTTCAGAGTCAGTACCAGTGGGCACACACACTCTGATTGAGTTACCTTCTGGACTAGACATCTTCTGATCAAGAAGTATCATAGTCAGAGGTTCTGATCTATCTTCACTCTGGACAAAAGTCCATGTTTAGATTTTTCAGAATAAAATTAAATCTATCTTCAGCTAAGGGCTTTGTAAAGATATCTGCCCATTGATGGTCAGTATCAACAAACTTCAGAAGAAGTACGCCCTTCTGCACATAATCTCTAATGAAGTGATACTTTACCTCAATGTGCTTTGCCCTTGAATGCAAGATAGGATTCTTGCTCAACGAAATTGCAGCAGTGTTATCACAATAGATTGGGATATTGCTCTCAAGGATCTGATAATCCTCCAGCTGATGTTTCATCCAGAGCATCTGAGTGCTGCATATTGCTGCTGAGATATATTCTGCCTCTGCAGTTGATAGTGCAATGGTTGATTGCCTCTTGCTTGCCCATGAGACTAGATTGCTTCCCAGAAATTGACAATTTCCAGAAGTACTTTTTCTCTCTGTTCTATCTCCAGCATAATCAGCATCACAATAACCTGAAAGCTTATACTCTGATGTTTTCTTATACATCAAGCCAAGGTTAGTGGTGCCTTTCAGATACCTTAGGATCCTCTTAACAGCAGTTAAGTGGGTTTCCCTTGGATCTGATTGGAAACGAGCACATAAATGAACACTAAATAATATGTCTGGCCTAGATGCAGTTAAGTATAGAAGTGAACCTATCATGCCACGATAGAGCTTCTGACATACTTTACCACTTATATCTTCTTTTTCCAGAATGCATGTTGGATGCATTGGGGTCTTGGCCACTGTAGATTCCAGCATATTGAACTTCTTCAGAAGTTCCTTAGTGTACTTGCTCTGATGGATATATGTTCCTTCTGGTGTTTGATCAACTTGTATTCCCAGAAAGTACTTTAATTCTCCCATCATACTCATCTCAAATTCAGCCTGCATCATCTCAGAAAATTCTTTGCATAGAGATTGATTAGCAGAACCAAATATAATATCATCAACATAGATTTGCACAATTAAGATATCATCTTTATAAGTCTTGCAAAAGAGAGTTGTATCTACTTTACCCCTTACAAACTCATTCTCCAGAAGGAATGAGCTAAGTCTCTCATACCATGCTCTGGGAGCTTGCTTCAGACCGTAGAGTGATTTCTTCAATTTGAACACATGGTCTGGTTTCTTTTCATCTTCAAAACCTGGGGGTTGATGAACATAGACTTCCTCTGAGATATAACCATTTAGGAAGGCACTCTTTACGTCCATCTGATGTAGAACTATGTTGTGATTTACTGAGAAAGAAATCAATAGTCTGATTGCCTCCAGTCTTGCTACTGGAGCAAATGTTTCAGTGTAGTCTATTCCTTCCTGCTGGCTGTAGCCTTGAGCAACTAGCCTTGCCTTGTTTCTGACTACATCTCCTTTCTCATTTAGCTTGTTTCTGAATACCCATTTCGTTCCAATAACATGGACATTCTCAGGCTTCTTCACTAAGCTCCAAACATCGTTCTTGGAGAATTGATTCAATTCTTCTTCCATGGCCAGAATCCAATCCTTGTCCTGAAGAGCTTCATCTATGGACTTGGGTTCAATTAAGGACACCAATCCTTTCAGACTCAGCAAGGTCTCTTCAGAGGGTCTGAAGGCAGATCTGGTTCTGACTGGTTCATCTTTGTTGCCCAGAATCAATTCCTTAGGATGAGCTGCAGTGATTCTGCTCTTCTTCAGAGTTTGTGAGTTAGAGGGACCAGCTTCTTCCTCTGGTTCATCTTCCTCTGGCTCAACTTCCTCTGGAGCTTTGCCTTTGTCAGAAACATTAATGCTTAAATCTGCAAACTTTTCAACTAGCTTTGACTGGTCAGAGTCAAGCTTATCGTCAAATCTAACATGAATAGATTCTTCAATAGTCTTAGCATCAGTATTATAAAATCTAAAACCTTTAGATCTCTCAGAGTAACCGAGTAATAGACACTTAGAAGACTTAGCATCAAATTTATGCAATCTATCCTTAGTATTGAGAACATAACAAACACAGCCAAAAGGATGAAAATAAGAAATGTTGGGCTTTATGTTCTTCCACAATTCATAAGGAGTCTTATTCAGAATTGGTCTCACAGAGATTCTGTTCTGAATGTAACATGCTGTATTTACTGCCTCTGCCCAAAAGTGCTTAGCCATGCCAGTTTCTTGGAGCATGGTTCTAGCCATCTCCTGAAGAGTTCTGTTCTTCCTCTCAACAACACCATTTTGTTGAGGAGTTCTGGGACAAGAGAAATCATGTGTAATTCCATAGGAATCAAACAGACTCTCAAACTTGTCATTCTCAAACTCTCCACCATGGTCACTTCTGACACGCACAATTCTACAAGCCTTCTCGTTTTTCACTTGAGCAATGAAGGTAGAGAACACAGCATGAGACTCATCCTTGCGGGTTAGAAACTTTACCCATGTCCAGCGGCTATAGTCATCAACGATAACCATCCCATATCTCTTGCCACCTATAGACTCAGTTTTCACTGGTCCAAACAGGTCGATATGCAGAAGTTCTAACGGCCTTGAGGTTGAGACAACATTCTTTGCCTTGAAAGGGACTTTTGTGAATTTGCCTTTCTGACATGCTTCACAAAGAGCGTCTGAAGCGAACTTCAGATTGGGTAAGCCCCTGACAAGGTTTAGCTTGCTCAGCTGAGAAATCTTTCTCATACTGGCATGCCCTAACCGTCTATGCCATACCCACTGCTCTTCATTAACAGACAGAAGGCACTTCACATTCTGAGCCTCCAACTCAGATAATCTGATCTTATAAATGTTGTTCTTCCTCTTGCTGTTAAACAGAACAGAGCCATCGATCTGACTTACAGCCCGGCAGGACTTTTGATTGAATATAACATCATAACCCTTGTCAGCTAATTGACTTATAGACAATAAGTTATGTGTTAAGCCGTCTACCAATAAAACATTATCAATGCATGGACTACTATCTACACAAATAGTACCAGTACCAATAATTTTACCCTTTTCATTCCCTCCAAAGCCAACTTCGCCTCCAGGCTTAAGTTTCAGCTCTCGGAACATACGCTTTTCTCCCGTCATGTGACGCGAGCATCCACTGTCCAGATACCATGATTGGTGTTTCAGTGGAGCTATCAAGGATATCTCATTTTCATCGTCAGAGTCTGGATCTCCTTCTGATTCTGAGTCAGAGTCAACAGCTTCCTTTGACTCTGTTCCTTTGTCTTTGACAATAGCCATGAGTCCTTGGACTTCACCATCAGAGTCAACATCCTCTGACTCTGATTCATCGAATGTCACCATCAGACTCTTCTTGGTCTTGAAGTGCTTCTTTGGCTTCTTGTCCTTCTTCAATTTTGGACAGTCACTTTTGTAGTGCCCTGATTCTTTGCACTCAAAGCAAGTGACTTCCTTGATTGATGACTTCTTCTGACCTGAGGATTCAGACTTTCCTCTTGCCTTTCCAGAGCCTTTGAACTTGCTCTGCCTGTGCTTCCAGATGCGGTTGAGTCTCTTGGAGATCAGAGTCAGCTCATCTTCATCAGAATCTTCTGATGCTTCTTCAGATTCTTCTTCTTCAGCTTGAAGAGCCTTTGACTTCTCAACCTTAGCCTTTTCAGATTTGGATTTCAAGGCTATGGACTTTTTCCTCAGATCTTGCATCTCTGAGCGCTTCAGCTCATGGCATTTCAAAATGCTGATGAGTTCTTCTAAACTCATATTCTCAACATCTCTCGTGAGCTCTATTGAAGTCACCAAAGGCATCCAACTTTCAGGAAGACACCTGATGACCCTTATGACGTGATCTTTTGTTGTGTAGCTCTTGTTGAGAGGACGTATGCCAGCTACAAGCAGTTGAAATCTGGAGAACATTTCTTCAATGGACTCATTTGGCTCCATGATGAAGGATTCATACTTTTGGATCAAAGACAATGCCTTTGATTCTTTGACTTTCTTGTTTCCTTCATGAGACATCTTCAGAGAATCAAAAATGCCTTTAGCAAACTCACGATCTGTAATCTTCTGGTACTCCTCATAGGAGATAGCACTTAGAAGAATTGCTCTTGCTTTATGATGTTGTGAGTACAGCTTCTTTTGATCTGCAGACATCTCTGACCTTGGGATCTTTTTGCCATCTGCATCAACTGGACGCTCATAGCCATCCACAATAATATCCCAGAGATCTGCATCGAAACCCAGAAAGAAACTTTCCAGTCTATCTTTCCAATATTCGAACCTTTGACCATCGAACATAGGAGGCTTTGCGTTGTAACCATCTCTTTGAGTTTCACTGGTGGTGGCAGCCATTGTTTTTCACACCGGCCCGGATCACTGAACACTGTTAGGTGTGGTAATCAGAACTTGCGCTCTGATACCAATTGAAGGTATGAAAAACGGTAGAAAGGGGGGGTTTGAATAACGTTTTCAGTACAAAGCTACCACCTTAAAGATTTTAACAAATCTTTTCGAGAACTAAGTGCAAAAGATAGAGATAGAAAAGCACACAAGGATTTTATCCTGGTTCACTTGATAAATCACTCAAGCTACTCCAGTCCACCCGTTAAGGTGATTTCTTCCTTCTTAGAATGAAGGCAATCCACTAATCAGGTAAGAGTTACAACTGCACTTGAAACCTACAAGTGACTAACAATTACACTGACTTAGCTCACACTAAGATTCACTCTCTTAGTCTTCTCTAGGATCCGATCAACCTTGATCTCCTAAAGGAAAATCAAACAACTGTTTGAGGTTGGTGTTTACAAGGGTTTGCTTCTGAATAAGCTGAGTGTAAACTAAGATAAATTACAAGATGAAAGAAAGCTTAGAATATTTTGAATATCTTGCGCGTGTGTTGCTTCTTGTATTCACTTCACTTCTTCTAGCCGCTTCTTTCAATCTTCAGCCTCTATATATACTCCAAGGATTAGGGTTGAGCGTTGCATGGGAAATGCTACCGTTGGAGGGCAGTTCTGGAAAATCCAGCTTCTGCTGTGGCTGAGAACGTTAGGTAGGTCGTCAGGAAGGTACACTTGCTTTTGTACTTGGATAGCGACTTGACCTTTTAACCTAGGAGACTTCTGATCAGAGGAATGCTTCGTATTGGAACTTGTGAAGCCGGTTGATCAGAGTCAGAGGGAAAGCACAGATCCTCTGACCATTGTATCTTCTGATTCTGAACTCAGAGGGAAGAACATGGCCTTCAGAGTTTCTTGCTTCTGGACTTCAGAGTTTCCACTATTCAGCTTCTGGATCTTCAGAGTCTTCTACACCATCGGAACATCTGAACCTTCAGTGTTTCTTGGTTGTCAGAACTTCTGGATCATCAGAGCTTCTAGCGACTGAGTCCTCATCAGAGTTTGTATAGCTTCAGATCTTCTGAAGCTTTTCCACTGTTCATACTGAACATGGTGAATGCGAAAGCGTTGCTTGGGTTACCCTTTATACACAGTGCTTCTGATTTGTGTGAAATTGAGTCAGGGTCAGAGCCTGTAAATAGCACACTCAGAAAAACACGTTAGAGTACCACAATTGTTCATATCAAAAGGTTAACTTGTAATCATCAAAACATAGAGTTGTACTACTAGATCAAAACTTGATCTTACACTGTGTTCTCTACCTTCATTGCTCAAGTGCAAAACGAGAAGGCTTGTAGGATTGTGCGTGTCAGAAGTGACCATGGTGGAGAGTTTGAGAATGACAAGTTTGAGAGTCTGTTTGATTCCTATGGAATTGCACATGATTTCTCTTGTCCCAGAACTCCTCAACAAAATGGTGTTGTTGAGAGGAAGAACAGAACTCTTCAGGAGATGGCTAGAACCATGCTCCAAGAAACTGGCATGGCTAAGCACTTTTGGGCAGAGGCAGTAAATACAGCATGTTACATTCAGAACAGAATCTCTGTGAGACCAATTCTGAATAAGACTCCTTATGAATTGTGGAAGAACATAAAGCCCAACATTTCTTATTTTCATCCTTTTGGCTGTGTTTTTTATGTTCTCAATACTAAGGATAGATTGCATAAATTTGATGCTAAGTCTTCTAAATGTCTATTACTCGGTTATTCTGAGAGATCTAAAGGTTATTCTTAGATGCTAAAACTATTGAAGAATCTATTCATGTTAGATTTGACGATAAGCTTGACTCTGACCAGTCAAAGCTAGTTGAAAAGTCTGCAGATTTAAGCATTAATGTTTCTGACAAAGGCAAAGCTCCAGAGGAAGTTGAGCCAGAGGAAGATGAACCAGAGGAAGAAGCTGGTCCCTCTAACTCACAAACTCTGAAGAAGAGCAGAATCACTGCAGCTCACCCTAAGGAATTGATTCTGGGCAACAAAGACGAACCAGTCAGAACCAGATCTGCCTTCAGACCCTCTGAAGAGACCTTGCTCAGTCTGAAAGGATTGGTGTCCTTAATTGAACCCAAGTCCATAGATGAAGCTCTTCAGGACAAGGATTGGATTCTGGCCATGGAAGAAGAATTGAATCAATTCTCCAAGAACGATGTTTGGAGCTTAGTGAAGAAGCCTGAGAGTGTTCATGTTATTGGAACGAAATGGGTATTCAGAAACAAGCTGAATGAGAAAGGAGATGTAGTCAGAAACAAGGCAAGGCTAGTTGCTCAAGGCTACAGCCAGCAGGAAGGAATAGACTACACTGAAACATTTGCTCCAGTAGCAAGACTGGAGGCAATCAGACTGTTGATCTCTTTCTCAGTAAATCACAACATAGTTCTACATCAGATGGACGTGAAGAGTGCCTTCCTAAATGGTTATATCTCAGAGGAAGTCTATGTTAATCAACCCCCAGGTTTTGAAGATGAGAAGAAACCAGACCATGTGTTCAAATTGAAGAAATCACTCTACGGTCTGAAGCAAGCTCCCAGAGCATGGTATGAGAGACTTAGCTCATTCCTTCTGGAGAATGAGTTTGTAAGGGGTAAAGTAGATACAACTCTTTTTTGCAAGACTTATAAAGATGATATCTTAATTGTGCAAATTTATGTTGATGATATTATATTTGGTTCTGCTAATCAATCTCTATGCAAAGAATTTTCTGAGATGATGCAGGCTGAATTTGAGATGAGTATGATGGGAGAATTAAAGTACTTTTTGGGAATCCAAGTTGATCAAACACCAGAAGGAACATTTATCCATCAGAGCAAGTACACTAAAGAACTTCTGAAGAAGTTCAATATGCTGGAATCTACAGTGGCCAAGACTCCAATGCATCCTACATGCATTCTGGAGAAAGAAGATAAAAGTGGTAAAGTATGTCAGAAGCTCTATCGCGGCATGATAGGTTCACTTCTATACTTAACTGCATCTAGGCCAGACATACTATTTAGTGTTCATTTATGTGCTCGTTTCCAATCAGATCCAAGGGAAACCCACTTAACTGCTGTTAAGAGGATCCTAAGGTATCTGAAAGGCACCACTAACCTTGGCTTGATGTATAAGAAAACATCAAAGTATAAGCTTTCAGGTTACTGTGATGTTGATTATGCTGGAGATAGAACAGAGAGAAAAAGTACTTCTGGAAATTATCAATTTCTGGGAAGCAATCTAGTCTCATGGGCAAGCAAGAGGCAATCAACCATTGCACTATCAACTGCAGAGGCAGAATATATCTCAGCAGCAATATGCAGCACTCAGATGCTCTGGATGAAACATCAGCTGGAGGATTATCAGATCCTTGAGAGCAATATCCCAATCTATTGTGATAACACTGCTGCAATCTCATTGAGTAAGAATCCTATCTTGCATTCAAGGGCAAAGCACATTGAGGTAAAGTATCACTTTATTAGAGATTATGTACAGAAGGGCGTACTTCTTCTGAAGTTTGTTGATACTGACCATCAATGGGCAGATATCTTTACAAAGCCCTTAGCAGAGGATAGATTTAATTTTATTCTGAAAAATCTGAACATGGACTTTTGTCCAGAGTGATGATGGATCAGAACCTCTGACTATGATACTTCTTGATCAGAAGATGTCTAGTCTAGAAGGTAACTCAATCAGAGTGTGTGTACCCACTGGTACTGACTCTGAAGCTGAGACAACAACTCGTGTGTCAGTATTTCTGATGCATAGTTCCTTGTGCCCGTGTGACAGTCTGTTATGATTGCGTGTAGATGTGCTTCTCTCCTGTGTGTGATTTGTGTATTTACTGTTACTATCTATCTTTAATTTTCAACCGTTGATCTTAAAGTGCTTTTTGAATCAACAACGGTTATTTGTCAAAACCCACTATACACACACGATCTCGTTCACTTCCGGTTTTTACTCTCTCTCTCTCTGTTTTTCAAAACCGCTTATCCTCGATTTCTCTCTCGATCTCTCTTCATCTTTCAACCTTCATCTTCTACCTTAAACCTTCAACCGCTTCAAAAATGGTGAGTCAAACCAGAAGAACTACTGCAGATGCAACCCAGTTCCCTCACATGGTAGTTGGTCTAGCAACGGGTCAAAGGGGTCCTGAGAATCCGACACAAGATCAAGGTCAAGCTCAAGAGCAGATTCTTCCAATTGCAGAACGGGGCTGTGCCGTTCACTGCGTATTTGCTCCTGAGGAACTTCAAGTCCTGGCAGAATGGAGATTCGACCTCGACAACCTGGCTGCAAATGGGTATGATCTTCGTCCTGAAGTCCAAGTTCAAGGTTGGGGAAATTACTTCAACAGACTTCGAGGACCGGTGTATGATAAACTGATCAAGGAATTCTGGAAGCACGCCGACTGCGATGATACTCAGGTGGTATCTCATATTCTTGGAAGAAAGATCATCATCACAGAGAAGTCCTTCGTGAACTTGCTGGGTGCAGACACTGCTTTTGGGTATCGTTTCCAACTCACGGAATCGAAGCTGAAACCCAGCACCAAGGATACAATCAACCAGGCCCTGTACACCACTTACAAACCGGGCAAGACGAATTACAAGGTGATGGACCTTCATCCCAAGCTCAGGATCTGGCACAAAATTTTGCTCCACTGCATAAACCAAAGACCAAAGGGCAGTTCTCCTGACTACATCAACTTCAACCAGAAGGTGATGTTGTTCTTCATCCAAGACCAGAAGAAGATCTGCCTTCCCTACTTCCTGTTCTCCTACTTGAAGGAATGTATCCGGAAGTCTCGTACCACTGCCTCCATCAAGTCAGCGATCAAGTATATTCCCTTCGGGAGACTCTTGTCTGATCTCTTCATTGAGAGTGGCCTCGTTCAAGATCTGATAAATGCTGGATGCACAGAGGATCTGACCACCATTGTCAGTGATGTCTTCACGGCAAACTCTCTAAAGAAGATGGGCCTAATCAAGAAGAAGATTGCTCCTGCCCATGAAGACACATCTTCTGAGATCAGAAGTAGAAGGATGCCTCTGAATGACTACCCTCTGTGGACTCAGGCAGACAATCCTGACGCCATTAGGTGCTATGTTGAAGACCTAAGGGCTCAAGGATTCGAAATTGATCTCGATGACTTCTTCAGCAGACTACCACCAGCTCCAGAGTTTCCTTCTATTTCCAAGAAGAAAGTTCAGAGGAAGATGGTCCTAGAAGAATCCTCTGAGGAATCAGATGTCCCTCTGATCAAAAAGAAGAAGGCTGGTCAATCCAAGAGGAAGCAAGATGAAACCAGCAAGCCTGATGATGATGATGATGATGGTGATAATGAGGATGGTCCTCCTAAGAAGAAGAAGAAGCAGGTCAGAATTGTGGTGAAGCCTACTCGGGTGGAACCAGCTGCTGAAGTGATCAGAAGGACTGAACCTCCTGCCAGAGTGACAAGATCATCAGCACTTTCAAGTAAGTCTGCAATTGCTTCTGATGATGATTTGAATTTATTTGATGCACTCCCCATATCTGCCATGCTCAAACACTCTTCAAATCCCCTCACTCCTATTCCTGAATCCCAACCAGCTGCACAAACCACCTCTCCACCACATTCCCCAAGGTCTTCGTTCTTTCAACCTTCCCCTACTGAAGCACCTCTCTGGAATTTGCTCCAGAACCAACCCTCTAGGTCAGAAGAACCAACCTCTCCCATTACCATTCCATACAACCCATTAACTTCTGAACCCATCATTCATGACCAACCAGAGCCTACCCAAACAGAACCTGGACCCAGAACCTCTGATCACTCTGTCCCAAGAGCATCAGAACATCTGGCTCCCAGAACTACTGATACAGACTCTTCCACATCCAATACACCTGTATCCTTCCCAACCAATGTTGCTGACTCTTCTCCCTCCAATAACTCTGAATCCATTAGAAAATTCATGGAGGTCAGAAAAGAAAAGGTGTCTACCTTAGAAGAGTATTATCTCACTTGTCCAAGCCCTAGGAGATATCCTGGCCCTAGACCTGAACGTCTAGTTGACCCAGATGAACCTATCTTGGCCAATCCTTTACATGAGGCAGACCCTTTGGCTCAACAAGCTCACCCTGCCCCTGACCAACAAGAGCCTATTCAACCAGAACCTGAACCAGAACAATCTGTGTCTAACCAATCCTCGGTTAGATCACCTCATCCTCTGGTTGAAACTTCAGAACCTCACCTTGGAACCTCTGAACCCAATGCTCAAATGTTTAACATTGGCTCTCCACAAGGTGCCTCTGAAGCTCACAGCAGCAATCACCCAGCCTCTCCTGAAACCAACCTCTCCATAATTCCTTATACTCCCCTCCGACCCACATCTCTCTCTGAGTGCATCAATATTTTCTATCATGAAGCCTCCTTGAGGCTACGCAATGTGCACGGTCAGACTGACCTAAGTGAGAATGCTGAACGTGTGGCTGATGAGTGGAACACTCTGGGCACTTGGCTAGTGGCTCAAGTTCCAATTATGATGCAGCTCCTGCATGCAGAGGGAAGTCAGAGGATTGAGGCTGCAAAGCAAAGGTTTGCTCGGAGGGTGGCTCTTCATGAACGAGAACAGAGAAATAAGCTTCTTGAAGCTATTGAAGAAGCCAAGAGAAAGAAAGCTCAAGCATAAGAAGCTGCACGTCAAGCAGCAGCTCAAGCTGAACAAGCCAGACTAGAGGCAGAACGACTTGAAGCTGAGGCTGAAGCCCTTAGATGCCAAGCACTTGCACCAGTAGTGTTTACTCCTGCTGCTTCTGCTTCCATTCCAGATCCTCAAGCTGCTCAGAATGTTCCTTCCGGTTCTACTCAGTCCAGCTCATCCAGACTCGACATCATGGAACAGCGTCTTGACATTCATGAATCCATGCTAATTGAAATGAAGCACATGATGATGGAACTTCTGCGTCGAACTGATAAACCCTAGTTTTAGGATCTCTTCGTTTTTCTTTTTTCTTTAACGTTGTTTTATTTTTGTTAACTTTTGTTTCTTTTTATTTATTTATTCTACTTTGTTCGTTTGTGATTATCTATGCATATCTATATATATTTGTGTCACATATGTTTGCAAAAATCTTTTTATTCATAATATCTTTATGTTTACATCATACATTCTTTCCCTAAAGTCTAGAATGGAGGATCCCTCCTCATTTTTCTGCACTCCTGGCGCTGCTCTGACCTATCCTTCTCCAGACGCTCCAGTGCATGCTGGATGTTGCTGAGCCTGTTCTTTAGCTCATCCCTCTCCAGAATCTCTTCTGAAGTCTTGAGCTTCTCTTCCAAACTCTCTTTTTCTTCCAGCAGCTTGAGTTCAAGCCGGCTGAGTTCTTGCACCTCCTCAACGAAGGCAAGAAATTCCCTCAGGTCTCTCTCCAACTCTGGACGCAGGTCCTCCTCCAGCAGTGTCCGTGTTAGCTCCGAGATGGTCGTTGTACCCTCTGGATGCCTGATGTTCAGGAACAAGTCCTCCTCGAAGGCCTTCTTCCTCAGCTCTTCTAGTGCTACGATGTATGATGCCATTTTTTTTCTTACTGAAAATTGTTCGAGGTGTGAAGCTTACCTCTCTCTCCAACGCTTTATATAGGCTTCACTTTCTCTCTGAAAGTTAATGCTCCTACAGTTTCTCGAGGTTAAGTTCTTGGTAACTGCCCTTCTCTTTACTCCCTTGACCGGTGATAAACGTTCTCCTCTTGCATTAACTCTTCTATTTATTTCGCCTAACTCTGATTCTTGCATAATTTTCATTTTCTTTAAACTTAGACCTTCTCTAAGGGGGAGTACCTTGTACTTCAAGCTAAGTTTTTCACACCCCAAGCTTTTTGCTTATGACAAAAAGGGGGAGTACACCCAGTTTTTGATGTGTAAGATGTGTTAGTGTGATTTATTTTTTTCTTTTGGAGAATTTAAGAGTTCCACCTTCATGACCATAGATGTGTCACTGGGCAAATACAAGGAATACATTTCACTTCTTCTGAAGTGATTCTAGTTGACTCTGATACCCAAGACTCTAATACCTTGTCCGTGACTCTGATTACTTATGCGCCTTGTCCGTGACTCTGATTACTTATGCGCTCTGATTACTCGATTTTCATCTATGTCATAAGTTTTTCACTCTGAACTCTTATATCATTTAGCTCAGAATCTAGACTTTACTAACGTTTTCATCAAGTATTAGATTCAGGGGGAGCTAAGCTCAGAATCAAGCAGTGACTTGAATTCAGAATGAGCAAGATAAACTATTCACATCAGGATAAGTCTTATTCTATATCTCTAAACTCTGAGTGAATTCAGTTTAATATTTAAGAATTGTTCATCAAAAATCTTAGTTTTGTCATCATCAAAAAGTGGGAGATTGTAAGATCAAGTTTTGATCTAGTAGTACAACTCTATGTTTTGATGATTACAAGTTAACCTTTTGATATGAACAATTGTGGTACTCTAACGTGTTTTTCTGAGCGTGCTATTTACAGGCTCTGACCTCAACTCAATCTCACACAAATCAGAAGCACTGTGTATAAAGAGCAACCCAAGCAACGCTTTCGCATTCACCATGTTCAGTATGAACAGTGGAAAAGCTTCAGAAGTTCTGAAGTTATACAAACTCTGATGTGGACTCAGTCACTAGAAGCTCTGAAGATCCAGAAAGTCTGATAACCAAGAAACACTGAAGGCTCAGATATTCTGATGGTGTAGAAGACTCTGAAGATCCAGAAGCTGAATAATGGAAACTCTGATGTCCAGAAGCAAGATACTCTGAAGACCATGTTCTTCCCTCTGAGTTCAGAATCAGAAGAAACAATGGTCAGAGGATCTGGGCTTTCCCTCTGACTCTGATCAACCGGCTTCACAAGTTCCAATATGAAGCATTCCCCTGATCAGAAGTCTCCTAGGTTTAAAGGTCAAGTCGCTATCCAAGTACAAAAGCAACTGTACCTTCCTGACGACCTACCTAACAGTCTCAGACACAGCAGAAGCTGGATTTTCCAGAACTGCCCTCCAACGGTAGCATTTCCCATGCAACGCTCAACCCTAATCCTTGGAGTATATAAAGAGGCTGAAGACTGAAAGAAGCGGCTAGAAGCATTCACATATGCGCAAGACAAACTTAAATTCTTCTAAGCTTTCTTTCATCCGAAAATTCATTGAGTTTACTATTAGCTTTTTAGAAGCAAATCTCTTGTAAACAATTCTTTGATAAACAGTTTGTTTAGTTCCTTTAGGAGATCAAGGTTGATCGGATCCTAGAGAAGACTAAGAGAGTGAATCTTAGTGTAAGCTAAGTCAGTGTAATTGTTAGTCACTTGTAGGTTTCAAGTGCAGTTGTAACTCTTACCTGATTAGTGGTTTGCCTTCATTCTAAGAAGGAAGAAATCACCTTAACGGGTGGACTGGAGTAGCTTGAGTGATTTATCAAGTGAACCAGGATAAAATCCTTGTGTGCTTTTCTATCTCTTATCTTTAGCACTTAAGTTCTCGAAAGATTTGTCAAAATCTTTAAGGTGGAAGTTTTATACTAAAAACGTTATTCAAACCCCCCCCCCCCTTTCTACCGTTTTTCATACCTTCACAGAATACTATCAGAATCTATCGGAAACTAAGCTATCGATACTTACTAAGGTTACTCGAAGTAATCTATACTCTAAGGTACGATAAACTAGCGCGAAAGGACAAGTTTTCGGAAAAGGAAATTTCCTCCTCCCCCCTAAATAGGTTCGGCCACTTTAGGTAATTAGGAGACTCGATTTTTCTTCGATCAAAATTGGTTCCTATGCTATCATTAGCCGTAACTAAGGGTATTCAGAACTCGGAAAAATTATCGGATCAAAAACTGTCGCAGGGGTATTTTGGTCATGATTTTTAACTTAGGATTTTTCAAAACTGAAATCCCAAAAATAAAATTTTGCAGGGACGTCACCAACGACGTTTATGACAACTAATCCTACTAGCACTAAGCTAAGGCGATAGTTTTCAGCCTAAAGGTTGAAGCTTTACTCCAAAAACTCCAAAAATGGGTATTTTAGGCTCAAATTGATTCCGACGGAATTCCGGCGACATAACGGAAAATCTAATCCGGCAGAAGTGATCTTGGGCGCATAAGGAAGAGGTTTAGAATCAGAAATGAAAGATTCAGGATAGTTTTGCAAAAACCCATAAACTATCCACTCAGAAAACTCTACAGAAAAGCTATGGAAAAAGCGATCGGAGGTAAGGATTAGCGACTATACCTCGAAGCCTTGAAGTAGCAACTGATTGATCGACGATCAAGCAAACGATGAAGAAAATCTTCTTCTCCTTCTTCCTCTTTGTGGCCGCGGGTTTGGGTGGGGAAATGGGTAGTTTTTTTTGGTTTTTTCTTCCTTTCTTTGCTATATATAGAAGGTGGAAATTCGCGGGAAAATGAAAGTTTCGCGAATCTGATTTTTCCGGCGTCATTCTCCATGAATTATTAGATATGTTTTGGCAAAAGAATTCCAAAACTATAAAGAGGTCTCCTTGTATTTTTGGCAACTAAAGCATAGTCGGTATAAAACTATTTTACCTGATAAGTTGCTTTTTGCATCGAATGTCGGAATGGAAAACTTCCTTCGGAAGAAAGATTGAAATCATCAAGAGAAATGGGTGTACGCGTGTAGAATATTCATTTGAAGCTCTGAATAGATAAAGTCTTCATTGTCGAGAAATTCTAGGGTTTTGAAATACCAGGGATTCGGTTTCGGCAAACTTCCGATGATTGGAATCGGACGTTCGTAGATCCTAGAGTTTCGCCTCGAAACGATTGTGATATATGGAAAAAGAGAAGTTCTAACATTTCTCTGAAGATTTTTGGAATTAACTGCCATCGTGCCTAAAAGTGAAAATTAGATATATACTAGGGTTTCTGACCTAGGTTTAAGCGTAAAACGATCGTGCTATAACTTTTACCGATCATAATGCAATCCTTGAACTTTTCCTGAACTTTCTCCTTCATAAATATATTTCATTAAATAAACTTTCGTTCAGGTTTCCCTTCACATTACATCAACCCTAATCGTGAATAAGAAGTTTATTCACTTGGCATAAACTTAAAAACTCGGGCCTTACAACATTCATCCCAGGAATAGTAAATTCCAGGATTCCTCCCCCTAAAGACTACATAGTATTTGTTGCCTTTACCAGTCATGGCAGAGGAAAGCTAAGGTTGAATGTATAACAACGGAGGTTGAGATGAATGGTAAACAAGTGAGGAGAAGCCAAAGTGAAGTTCTCCATTCAGGTTCCGTTCATTTATCATGGTTTCACGTTGTCTGATGGCAGGAGGAAAGAGTTAATATGTAATTAAAGGTCCCACCAGCCCCACCGTGAAGGATTGAATCAGTCAATATTCGATCACGTGCTTCGTACCAGTGCATAGCAGAGAATATGTGCTTTATCAGAGGCACAGTGTGTGGTCCCTTTCCATCAACTCGCTTGGCTTGTGTTGGAAGCCAATGAGAAGCATCGGGACTCACGCAAAATGGTACGCGGAGGGGCTCAAATAATTAAATTTTATTTTACTATTTAAAAAACGATTTTAATAAGGCTAATATAATTACAATTAAATATGATTTTAATATTTCAAAAAATGTTTACCATAAGGGTCGAATAATAAAATATTTTTTTAATATATGACAAATTTTTTATTATAAGGCTCAAATAATCAAACTCAAATAATCAAACATTATCTTAATATTTCAAAACTGTTTATTATAAGGCATGCTCAAATAATTACAAATTTAAAAAATGTTTGTTATAAGGCTCAGATAATTATATATTATTTTATAATTTCAGAAATGTTTGTTTTAAGGTTAAAGTAAATAAATATTATTTTAATATTTTAAACATGTTTATTATAAGGATGAAATAATTCAATATTATTATAATATTTTAAAATTGTTTACCATGAGGGTCAAATAATTAAATCTTATTTTAATATTTAAAAACGGTTTATTATAAGGCTCAATTAAATAAATATTATTTTAATACTTAAAAAACATGTTTAATATAAGCATATAAGGTCAAATAATTAAATATTATTTGAATATTTAAAAACATGTTTAGTGTTCACCTTTAATATAAGTATTAAATTTTTATAAAATGGTTTATTATAAGGCTAAAACAGTTAAATATTATTTTAATATTTAAAAAAAATATTGTAAGATAGGTGGTTCGTTGAAGGGAAATAGTGCATTAGGTGAATCACTGATGTAAAGCGGACTTGACTTGAGGGGGTGACCCGTGGAATGAATGAGAGTCCTAAGGTTAGCGACTGACCTGACCTAAATGAAGTAAGATAGGTGGTTCGTTGAAGGGAAATAGTGCATTAGGTGAATCACTGGTGTAAAACGGACTTGACTTGAGGGGGTGACCCGTGGAATGAATGAGAGTCCTAAGGTTAGCGACTGACCTGACCTAAATGAAGTAAGATAGGTGGTTCGTTGAAGGGAAATAGTGCATTAGGTGAATCACTGATGTAAAGCGGACTTGACTTGAGGGGGTGACCCGTGGAATGAATGAGAGTCCTAAGGTTAGCGACTGACCTGACCTAAATGAAGTAAGATAGGTGGTTCGTTGAAGGGAAATAGTGCATTAGGTGAATCACTGATGGAAAGCGGACTTGACTTGAGGGGGTGACCTGTGGAATGAATGAGAGTCCTAAGGTTAGCGACTGACCTGACCTAAATGAAGTAAGATAGGTGGTTCGTTGAAGGGAAATAGTGCATTAGGTGAATCATTGATGTAAAGCGGACTTGACTTGAGGGGGTGACCCGTGGAATGAATGAGAGTCCTAAGGTTAGCGACTGACCTGATCTAAATGAAGTCAGATAGGTGGTTCGTTGAACTAAGTGTCCTACAAAGAAAAGATTCATTCAGCGGAAGAAGTGAGTTAAGGTCTAGGAATGATCTAAGTGGCCTACAAAGAAAAGATTCATTCAGCAGAAGAAGGTGCGGACTGGTTTTTTTTTTTTTTTTAGGAAAATGACAAATGACATCTTTCTAACTTTTACAATATTTTTTCTTACATTTTTTTCCATTACAATTTTTTTTCATTTTATTAATAACAAAACATTTTTTAATCTTTAATTTGTTTTCTTTTTTCATATAACCTAAACCTTTACTTTAACAAACCTCCAATTTAATGAATTTAAAACTATTTTTATTTGTAAATGGGAACGGGGCCAGATTTTTTTTTTATTCCAGACTTGGGCCCAAATCAATGGTAAAAAAAACAAGGGGTTAGTTTTAAATGGGTCGGGTCATCTTTATTCTGCAACCCGATACGTTCAAATTCACCACATTACTCACAGTTTTCAGATGGACACAACTACGGATTCTGAGCAACCACTGAGACTTCAATAGGAACGCGGTTTTTCTGCGTTCATCGTTGCTGCGTTCATCGTTGCTGCGTTCATCGTCCCAAGAACAAAGGTAAGGTTTTTCTATTCGTAATTTCCGATTTTGTTCCAACGAATCTTCATCATTCAAATTAGGGTTTAGGTTTCCAATTGTCAAAATGGGAGAGAATCATGCAACGAAGATATGAGTAAATTAGGGTTTTGGTTTCGAAGATATGTTGTTTATTTTCCATTTAGGGTTTTCATTTTGTCCTCTTCTTTATGCTCATCATTCCACTTGTAGTGTACCACCTTTTCTTCTCGTTTACACTACTATATATTACTAAGGGTTTTGTCGCTTTCAAACTTTTGGACCACCTTTTGTTGTCCTTTACCACCTACTGTACTTTCCATTTTCACCCAGTACGACATTTTGGATCCTGCATGTTGGAATTTAAAACTGCTTCTCTGTATGAAAATGGGTTTCATGGAATATTGTGTGTTTACTTTGCACTAATAGCTACGTATATATCAACCATACTTATGAACTGATGAACTGATTAATTATGAAATGAGCATAGTGAATCACCTCCCTAATGAACCTCATGATTATGTACCTCATATTTTCAGTGAGTCTGTATATGTCTAGAAACTTAAACTACTTTAACTTGCACTTACAATTTCTCATCAAAATTCTTTCATGCCTACTTCATTTATATTTAAAAATGTTAGCCCTCTTTAACCTGCACTTGCTGTATCAGTTGATTTATTTGTTGGAATGGAGACCCCCAGAACTGTGGGTGAAGATCCATTTCACACACAATTTGGAATGTGGTGGAGACCAGGGCAGGTATTATCCAACCTTGTTTTAGGTGTTCCTATGGACACATTTTTTAGTTTACCTATCTGTTAAGTAGATTGTTCTTAAAATGCAGGACTTTGTCTACATAAGCAGAAGGTTCTATGCAAATTGGGAAACCGTACTTGCTGGACAAGAGGTGGTGGTTGCAGACCCCAATGGAACCACAACACAGTTCACCATAGGATTGAAGCATGGGAGGCCTGCATTTACCAATGGGGTGCAGCAGTGTGCTGATTTTTACTCACTGCAGACCAAAGCTTTGTGGCACTTCAAGTACATCGAACCTCTAACTTTCCACTTCCGCATTTTCCCTGATGGAGGACCGGAACTTGAATACCCAGAGGTCATACACATATTGTCTGATACTGATTCTGAGGATGATGACTTTGACCAAGAGAATAATTGGCATAAGGTTGTGACTAAAAGGATAGCAGATGGTAGAAACCCTTTGGTAAAATATTCTCACTTCATTTCAATTCATTTCATTTCATTTTACTAAGCTTAATATCCCCAGTTGACCTCATCCTATGAAATATTGCAGCTTTTTTATTGTTGTGACTAAGGCTGGTTATTTTTATTGTTGCAGCATTTACCTGCAAAGGTGGCAGGCAGAATCCTAAATACTGGAATGGCAACAATTAATGTGAGCCTGTCAAACGGGACCGCTGCTGCTGATTGTCAAATTCGTCCCTGTGAAAGAGCCAAAAATGAAGCTTATTTATGTCATGGCTGGTATGGGCTGTGCAAGCAGTTGCAAATGACCCGTGGAAGCGCCATGAATTTCACTTTTCTCCCGGATAAGCTACGACTTCTCATGAGTGTAGTTCGCAACAATTAGCCTTCTTTATGCCTATGTTTATGACTTCTGCAACGAGTATCAAGTGCTTGTTGTGCTGTTTATGAACTTTGAGTCATCCTATCCTTAATTTATAGATGTGTTTATGAACCATGTTGGACATCTTATTCAGACAATCTGTATCAAATTTGGACATCTTATTCAGTCATCTTATCATCGTTCAACTTTATTATCATGTTGTAGTTCAATCATGTTGTACTTCATAGATGACTAAGTGTGTGTTTGGATTTCAGTTTGCAAAACAGAGTTTAAGTGAATGTGGGTTTGCGAAACAGAGTTTAGTTGAAAGTGAGTTTGTTGTAACGTGATTAATGTTTGGATATTTTTTTTTGAAAAGTAATTTTGACAATGAATATTGTTTGGATAATATTACTTAAAAGTACTTTTGGATGTGTATAATTATTAATTTCAGGCATGAGTAGCACCCCAACCAACTTTCAATCAACAGAGAAGTTACAAATTCCCTCCTTCCATCTAACGTACGTTTAGAGCCCAAACTCAGTTGAGTCAACTAGAAAAAAATATAGCCAAACAAGTGGGTGCAGAGTTCTATGCATTATGAAAGTACTTTGAGGGATGTCAACCCAAAACCAAACATAGCCTAAACTGAATTTCTCTTTCAACTTTAATATCATGTTTAAGGGCGCATTGCTTACAATCTTTTTTATTTACACCTAACCTATTTCAAAGCTCTCTTCAAAGCTCTCTTCGTAATTAAATCCGGAACTCTTTACTTTTTTCCTCATTTAAACCAGCCTGAACAACTACCTCTTCCAGCCAGACTATGTCTCATACCTCTTCCAGCCAGTCTATGCATCACGAAATTAACAACAACATCCATAAGGCCAAATTCTCAGAACCTCTCTCTGCCCCATGTTGCAACATTGTAATCTTCCTCGCAACACTTAAAAAAGCTACGTAAAGTAAGCAAGCCCAAAACTCCTTATCAATGACTAACTACACCAAATTGTGCCAAAATGTGAATCAAAATCGTAATAAATCGAGGTACCATAAATCAGACATATATAACAATGGTGCACTTATATAACAATGGTGCAACATTAATCAGACTTATATAATGGGTGACTAAGGTCACCAAAACAATACATTCAGTGACTGAATTATGGGCCACGGTGAGTGAATCAAGGGTGTAGCGTGTAGCATTAATGAAGAAACGCAGGAAAATAGGTTCCCTTTTTTTGAGTTCACAGTGCCGGAAGTCCCCTGAAGTTATTACA
Organism: Lotus japonicus; assembly: GCF_012489685.1. Lineage (NCBI taxonomy): Eukaryota > Viridiplantae > Streptophyta > Magnoliopsida > Fabales > Fabaceae > Lotus > Lotus japonicus. The sequence goes on along the minus strand of NC_080041.1, from coordinate 62,139,163 downwards.
ACAAATGGGAGTTTTGGGATGCTGTTGTACCAAACTCAGTTTTCAGTCAGGCATTTCATCGAACAATTGGCATGCTGTTGTACCAAACTCACCAACACAACCAAACGTACGCGTCCTGACCTCACCCACGCTTCAAGGTTTTGTGATCAGCCAAACCAAGATAATTTCATTTCGAAACCTAACTCAGAGCTGCTTTACACCACAACAATGGAGTCTCTGATACATGGACGGACTCTCTGATACATGGACGAAAGTAAAAAACGTCAGATTCAGAAAATAGAAGAAGGTGAACAGTGAAGGAAATGGGACCACAATCAATATGAAAAATGATAGAGTAATAAAAGGTACAGGGGTGCCTTAGCAAATATTCAAAATTCTATGAGTAAAGCCATGTTTACCTGATTACCAAGTTCAAGGTTCAACATCATGACCACACACTTAAAATATTAATATATCCATGGTCTTGAACACTGGTTCACTGATGGACCAATTTAATACTTGACCACCCTAGTGGCCACCTAGAGTTTATGCGTTGTTTGTCTCCTTTCCATAAGGGAGTCCCCCCCCCATGTTTGTTTGTCTTTTTACCTGACTCCATTCTCCTATTTTGATGTGAATAATGTGCTAGTATGATTTATTCTGTGTTTCCACAGTGATGCACAAATTTTTTATGCTTGTGTCTTGCATGCTGCAATATTATCTTTTTACTGTTTCATGGCCTTTGACTAACACATTTGCTTTAGCACATGGCCACAAATGAGATATGGCCCAGGGGTAAGTATAAAGTACTCTCCTCTTAGCTGTAAACTACTAGAAGACATTATTCTGACAATCACGTACAAAATAAATTTGTTGAGATTAAAAGATATCATTAATTTTTTGTATGCATTGCATGCTAAGCTTGTGTTTAGATCTTTTAAATCCGTTCCTCAAAATCTTATGTATTAGCTTGATTCAAGCAATTGTTGAAATGGGAAGCAAATAATTATTTTAAGCTGATATACATTATACAATACACTGCGATCTAGAAAAAATATGTCAATGAATTTATTAAAGAAATGTTTTCCACATGTACTAGGATTCATTCAGGCATAAACCATGATCTTGTAAAATGTAATGATAAATGTTCAATGATAATAGAGTGGGTAATAATAGCTAGAAGAGTAGTGAGGGAAGTTAAATTTATAGTTCACTGCACTCTTTTGAATACCACTGTGACCTCCAAACAGTAGAGTGGATTCCCATTTATTTTCTCATTAGAACTTCCAAACATTAGAGTGACATTCTTTTACTTTTCCACTACCGTACATTTCAAACCACTCATTTATGAACCATTCTACTGAATCTCCTTCAAAACTCCCAAACAAAAGCTAATCATTTCATGCTTGAATCTGGGGTTCTGTAAAACGCGGAATCAGTTTTGGATTCTGGAATTCTGCAAAATTGTTCTTATGCTTAAGTTCCGCCTTTTGTCGTGTTCCAATTTAAGCATAAATCATGACTTCATATGGACCGGAGTATTTCTTATTGATGTTGTTTTTGTTTATTGAACAGGGCCAAGGTCTTGGTAAAGCCCTTGTAGAGAAACTGATTCGAACTCTTTTGCAAAGGGACATTGGTTGTTGTAAATAAGGAATTAATATAAGAATTATTATTAGAAGATTATATTTAGTATTAGGAGATTTATTCTCTTATTAGGAGATTATGTATATAATTAGTTATTTCCTTATTTAGGATTAGTCTTCTTCTATATAATGTAATTACCCTTTGTATTCTGATTAAGAAGTAATAATACAATTTCTCCTACTTTCAAGTTGGTATCAGAGCTCCTGATCTTGGGAGTTCTGCTTCTGTGGAAAAAAACCCTAGCCGTCTTATTACGGCCCTTTTATCTGGTAACGTTTCCTGTTTTGCCACTGTTGGCTTATACCGTTTGGAGGCCTGTGCTCTTCATCACCGGCCTGCCAACCTCTGTTCGTTACTCCGATTGCACAGAGAGGGTTCCCCGTGCCTTTTGGTCTTGTTCTGAGGGTCGTTTCCTCACTTTGTTGGTGTTTTTTCTTGAGAAGCCTTTGGTTCTTCCATTCAAGGAGAGTGCAATCTTCTCTGTTTCTGTTATTTTTCCTCTTGTTTCCCTAACATCTCTCAGTATGTATGGAGACGAGATTCCCATACCTAAGGAGAAACTCACTTCTGGAGTGAAAGTGGTCTCTCTTCCACCTTTGACCCACAAAGATCTCCCGGTATTACAAGGTTCCTTTCGCTTGGATGGGCGCAACTACCTCCAATGGTCTGAGCTCATCCGTCACACTCTCATAAGTCGCAAGAAAATCAGTTATATTGAAGAAAAAGTCCCTGCTGAAACTGATCCACAATATGACACATGGCGTGAAGAAAATTCTCTTATCATGACCTGGCTTTGGTACTCCATGATTCCGGAAATTAGCCGGAATTATATGTTTTTCCCTACTGCTAAGGAGATTTGGAATAATCTAGCACAGTCATATTCTAAGAAACAAGATCTCTCAGCTTGTTATGAATTGGAAAATAAAGTTTTCAATTCTAAGCAAGGAACTCTCTCCGTGACAGATTAATATGGGACCTTGAATGGTCTATGGATTGAATTAGATCAGTATCAAAATCTGAAGATGAAGTGTGATGCTGACTCCACAACATTGAATAAATTTATTGAAAAAGCGCGAATCTTTAAGTTTCTCTCTGGGCTTAACTCTGAATTTGATTCGATTTGGGTCCAAATTTTGGGTAAAGAGCAACTCCCTTCTCTCTCAGAGGTGTTCTTTATAGTTCGTGGTGAAGAAACTCGGAGGACAGTGATGGTGGAAGACAAATCAGTTGATGGTTCAGCCTTAGCCTCTGGAAAGGGTTCCATAAAAGGATCCACCTCTTCCGGACGCCCTAACCGTGATGATCGCCCCAACCGTGATGATCGCTCAATCGTGATGATCTCTTCAACCGTGATGATCTCTTCAACAGTGATGATCGTTGCACTTACTGTAAGAGGTCTGGTCACACCAAAGAGTACTGTTTCAAACTTTATGGAAGGGAAAACGTCCTTAGACGTATGAGGGGGTCCAAAGGTGCTCCGCAGAGGCACGCAAATCACACAACTTCTGACATGGAAAATGATGGTGAAGTCCCACCTGTACCACCGACAGAAGATGTCCCTAGCCTTAGCAAAGCAGAATTGGAGCGTCTGAGAGCTTTTATGGACTCATTGAGTAAGCCCTCTGGTTCTTGTTCTCTCACAATGACTGGTAAGAGTTCTACCTTCTTATCTCTTAATGTTTTGAGTACTGAAAATGACTGGATTATTGACTCTGGTGCTACAGATCATATGACACCTCACCCCTCACATTTATCTTATTATTCCACTTACCCTGAAAAACACTATATCACTGTTGCTAATGGATCCCAAAACCAGATTACGGGATGTCGTAACATTCACCTTAGTCCATCTCTTTCCTTAAAGCATGTGCTTCATGTCCCAAAGCTTTCTAACAATCTTTTGTCCATCCATAAACTCACTCGAGACTTGAACTGTGCTGTAACCTTTTTCCACTTGTAGGATCACGCGCTTACCACTACGCCAAAACCAATTGGTGTTAGTGAGGGCGCAACGTTATTTCTTATAGCGTAGCAGACAGCGCCCCGTTTCGAATGCTACCTGCAGGCAGGATGCTGGCCCACCTGGACCCAACTCCACTCTCATGGTGTTTTTCAGGATCTTGCCACGGGACAGATAATTGGGATTGTTAAGGAACAGGACGGGTTATATTGTCTGCAGCACGAGGAAAGCAAGTGTCATCAGACGAGTTCAGAGTCCTGGAATACTTCTCAAATATGGTTGCGACACAAGCGTCATGGGCATCCTCCTTTTACTATTCTTAAGACCATGTTTCCCCATTTTTTTTCAAAAGTGTCAGTCGAATCTTTTCATTGTGATGTTTGTCAGTTTTCTAAGCATCATCGTTCAACTTTTCTTCCTAGTAATAATAAATGTGCTCAACCTTTTGATCTTGTTCACTCTGATGTGTGGGGACCTTCGTCCATTTCTAATGTTTCTGGTGCAAAATGGTTTGTTACTTTTATTGATGGTTGTACTCGGATTACATGGGTTTTTCTTATGAAAGATAAGTCTGAGGTATTTCAATTATTTGTTAACTTTTTCCACATGATTAGAACACAGTTTGGGAAACCTATTAAGAGGTTAAGGTCAGACAATGGGAAAGAGTATGTTAACAAGAATTTTTCTGAATTTCTTACAAAAAATGGTGTGGTTCATGAGTTGACTTGTGTTGACTCCCCACAACAAAATGGGGTTGCTGAAAGGAAAAATCGTCATCTTCTTGAAATCACTCGAGCTTTACTCTTTCAAATGAATGTTCCTAAGTTTTATTGGGGGGAAGCTGTCTTGACTGCTGCTTATTTAATTAATAGGTTACCTTCTAGGGTTTTATCTAGTGTTAGTCCTGTGCAGGTTATGACTAGCTTCTTTCCGTCTGTGCCCATTAAGTCAGGTCTTCAAAGTCGTGTATTTGGTTGTTCCGCCTTTGTCCATGTTCACGGTCATCATCGGGGTAAGTTAGATCCTCGGGCTATTAAGTGCATCTTTATAGGATATGCCTCAGATAAAAAGGGATACAAGTGTTATCATCCTCCTAGTCATCGTGTCTATATATCCATGAATGTTACTTTTCAAGAATCAGAGTCTTTTTATCCCAATCCTCAGCTTCAGGGAGGGAAATACTCAGGAAGCTGAGTCTCCAGAATTGTCTGTTATTCCTCTTCTACAGGATCCCTTGATGCCTTCCTCCATTCCTATCACTGAGGACAGTGATGATGATGACAATGGTCCTGAACTAGTACCAAATCAGAATGATGACAATGGTCCTGAACTAGTACCAGTCAGAATGATGACAATGGTCCTGAAGTAGTAGCAGATCAGAATAATGTTGACAGGTTCAGGATAAAGTACCAGCGGAAAGTAAAACCCGTCCTGATCCTACAACAAGTCCAATCGTCTGATTCTGAGGTAAGTGTTCCGAACCCTGAGCCTAGTAATTCCTATGAGCATAACCTTGATGACTTACCTATTGCCTTACGAAAAGGAAAACGTTCTTGTGCCAAGTACCCTATATCCCAGTTTGTGTCTACTCAAAATCTTTCTGTGCAGCATCACAGTTTTATTTCAGCTATTTACTCTATTAGAGTCCCTACATCAGTACAAGAAGCATTAAAAGATAAGAACTGGATTCAAGCCATGGATGAAGAGATGCATGCACTGGACAAAAATGGAACTTGGGAGATTGTTGATAAGCCAAATGACAAGAGGACAGTAGGTTGCAGGTGGATATATACGGTGAAGTACCGATCTGATGGCACACTTGACAGGTATAAGGCGAGGCTAGTTGCAAAGGGATACATCCAGACCTATGGAATTGATCATGAAGAGACATTTGCTCCGGTAGCAAAAATGAACATCGTAAGGATCATTCTTTCCTTAGCAGCTCATTTTGATTGGGAGTTGCAACAGCTTGATGTTAAAAATGCTTTCTTGCATGGAGATTTGGAGGAAGAGGTGTATATGGAGATTCCACCGGGGTATGACCCTACTTCAGGAAGAAATAAGGTGTGCAAACTGAAGAAGGCCCTATATGGGCTCAAACAGTCACCCCGAGCTTGGTTTGAGAGATTCACTAATGCTATGGTGTCTCTGGGTTATAAACAAAGCCAAGGTGATCATACCCTCTATATCAAACATACTCGAAATGGTAAACTCACTCTTCTGTTAGTCTATGTAGACGATATGATCATTGCAGGTAATGATGAACTTGAGAAGCAGAATCTGAGGAAACATTTGGCAGCCCAATTTGAAATGAAGGATCTTGGAAAGCTGAAATATTTCCTAGGTATGGAGGTGGCATACTCGAAGCAAGAGATTTTCATATCTCAAAGAAAGTATGTCCTTGATCTTCTCAAAGAGACTGGCAAATTGGGTTGTAAGCCCATTGGAGTGCCTATAGAGCAAAACCACAAGATTGGAAGTAGTGAGGAGGACCTTAGGGTTGATAAGGCTCAATATCAGAGACTTGTGGGGAAGCTCATTTATCTATCTCACACTAGGCCTGACATAGCTTATCCTGTTAGTGTTGTCAGTCAATTCATGCATGACCCACAGGAGAGACACTTACAGGCTGTGGATAGAATCTTGCAGTATCTGAAGGCAAGTCCAGGGAAAGGTCTGTTGTTCAAGAAGAGTGAGCAGTTGTCTATGGAGGTTTATACTGATGCGGATTATGCAGGGTCAATTGTTGACAGGAGATCCACTACAGGATATTGTATGTTCTTGGGTGGAAATTTAGTTACATGGAGGAGAAAGAAGCAGAATGTAGTTGCCAGATCAAGCGCAGAGGCAGAGTTTAGAGCCATGGCTCAAGGAGTTTGTGAACTGTTGTGGATGAAGATCATATTGGATGATTTGAAAATAAAGTATGAAGCTCCCATGAGACTTTTATGTGATAATAAATTTGCCATTAGTATTGCTCATAATCCAGTCCAACACGACAGAACAAAGCACATAGAGATAGACCGGAACTTCATCAAAAAGAAATTGGATAGTGGTCTAATATCTACACAATATGTCCCCTCAAGACTTCAGTTGGCTGATGTGCTCACCAAAGGACTTCACTTGGAGCGGTTTCGAGAGCTTACTTGCAAGCTGGGAATGATAGATATTCATTCACCAGCTTAAGGAGGGGTGTTGTAAATAAGGAATTAATATAAGAATTATTATTAGAAGATTATATTCAGTATTAGAAGATTTATTCTCTTATTAGGAGATTATGTACATAATTAGTTATTTCCTTATTTAGAATTAGTCTTCTTCTATATAATGTAAATACCCTTTGTATTCTGATTAAGAAGTAATAATACAATTTCTCCTACTTTCAGTTTGGTAATATTACTTTGTTTGCAGATGGTCAAGGTATAACATTATTGAGAACTTCTATGCATTTGATTTTTTTTTCCTCAATTACATAATTTAGTGCTACTTGTCAGTCAAAACTCAAAAGTGCTTAGTAATTTTTGTGTACTTGTGCTATGCTATCTGTAGTTTTGGCTTAATGGGACATATAGCTATGCCATAAATTTTGAGGTCCATTTTTAGAGTCTTCATCGACTACCGTTACAATAATCGTCTTTTACTATCATTGCCTCTGGTTTGTGAGTGCTGCTGGATGGATATTTTCCCCCAATTCTTTCCTAGTTAAGTCATAATCTTGTCTGTTAAGGTCCCACATTGACTAGAGATATGATTAAAATAGTCATTATAAATGGTAGAGCAATCCCTACCCTGAGTTAGCTTTTGGAGCAAAGTTTGGCCTAGCCCAATTTTTAAGATTTACCCATGCTATTATTTTAGTCTAACTAATGCTACAAGCATCCGCCTCATATATTTTTACCTTATTGTAAGATCAAGATTTGGTCATGTGGTACAACTCTATGTTTTGATGATAACAAGTATTTATTTGTGGATGAACAACTATGATATTCTAATGTTTGTCTTGAGTGTTTTGACAAACAGGTTCTGATTCTGACACCAGAAGATATATTCGTCAGAAGATCAGAGGATCAGAAGATCAGAGGATCTGAAGATCAGAGGATCTGAAGATCAGAGGATCTGAGGATCAGAGGATCAGAGGATCAGAAGATCAGAGGATCAGAAGATCTGAGGATCAGAAGATCTGAAGACCAGAAGCTCTGAGGGACCAGAGGCTCTGAAGGTTCAGAAGCTCTGAAGGTCCAGAAGCAGAAGTTACGAAGGTCAGAGGATCCAAGCATCCCTCTGACTCTGATCACCAAGCTTCACAAGTTCCAACACGAAGCATTCCTCTGATCAGAAGTCATTGGTTAAAGGCAAATGTCTCTATCAAGAAGTACAAGAGCAGTGTACTATTCTGAAAAGCCTACCTACCAAGGTTCAGCCACAGCAGGTTCTGGAAGTTCCAGAAATGCCCTCCAACGGTCATATTCTCTCAACAGAAATATCCTTTGCACCTTGGACTATAAAAGGCGGAAGAAAAGAAGAAAGAAGTGTGAGAGAAAACAAAGAGCTGCAATACAAGAAAAGATTCAAGCCTCTACTTTCTTCATCTGTTCTTATTTAGTTTACACTCAGCTTATTTAGAAGCAAAACCTTTGTAAACACCAACCTCAAACAGTTGTTTGATTTTCCTTAAGGGACCGGGTAGGTCAGTATCCTTAAGAAGACTAAGAGAGTGAATCTTAGTGGTGATTCCTTTAGGAGATCAAGGTTGATCGGATCCTAGAGAAGACTAAGAGAGTGAATCTTAGTGTGAGCTAAGTCAGTGTATTGTTAGTCACTTGTAGGTTTCAAGTGCAGTTGTAACAATTATCTGATTAGTGGATTGCCTTCATTCTAAGAAGGAAGAAATCACCTTAACGGGTGGACTGGATTAGCTTGAGGGATTTATCAAGTGAACCAGGATAAAATACTTGTGTGCTTTTCTCTTCTCTCTATCTTTATCCGCTGCACCATCTATCTCAGAGAAACCGAAAAGATTTACTTTAAATCTTAAGGGGAAAGTTTTTATATTCAAAACTCCTTTCAACCCCCCCTTCTAGTCGTTTTTCACACCTTCAATTGGTATCAGAGCGCAAGTTCTGATTACCACACTTAACAGTGTTCAGTAGATCCGGGCCAGTGTGAAAAACTCATGGATTCCACCACTACTACAAGCAAATATCAATACAGTGCAAGACCACCTATCTTTGATGGTCAGAGATTTGATTTTTGGAAGGATAGAATCAAAAGCTTCTTTCTTGGCTTTGATCCTGATCTTTGGGATTTTGTTGTTGATGGCTACACCCCTCCTGTTGATGAACATGGTGTAAAGATCCCAAGGGAGAAGATGAGTGAAGATCAAAAGAAGGAGTTCAGAGATCATCACCGATCAAGAGCTATTCTGCAAAGTGCCATTTCATATGAAGAATATGAGAAAATTACTGATCGTGATTCCGCCAAAGGCATCTTTGAATCCTTGAAGATGTCTCATGAAGGAAACAAGAAAGTGAAAGAATCAAAGGCACTGTCTTTGATCCAGAAATATGAATCCTTCCAAATGGAAACTGACGAATCCATTGAAGATATGTTTTCCAGATTCCAGTTGATTATTGCTGGAATAAGACCCCTCAGCAATAGCTACACCACTGTGGATCATGTCATGAGGATCCTTAGAGGTCTTCCTGAAAGCTGGATGCCTTTGATAACTTCCTTGGAGCTAACTAGAGATGTTGAGTATATGAGTTTAGAAGAACTCATCAGCATACTGAAATGCCATGAACTGAAGCGCTCAGAAATGCAGGATCTGAAGAAGAAGTCCATAGCCTTGAAATCCAAATCTGAAAAGGCTAAGGTTGAGAAGTCAAAGGCTCTTCAAGCTGAAGAAGAAGAATCTGAAGAAGCATCAGAAGATTCTGATGAAGATGAGCTGACTCTGATCTCCAAGAGACTCAACTGCATCTGGAAGCACAGGCAGAGCAAGTTCAAAGGCTCTGGAAAGGCAAAAGGCAAGTATGAGTCCTCAGGCCAGAAGAAGTCTTCAATCAAGGAAGTCACATATTTTGAGTGCAAAGAATCTGGGCACTACAAAAGTGATTGTCCAAAGTTGAAGAAAGACAAGAAGCCAAAGAAGCACTTCAAGACCAAGAAGAGTCTGATGGTGACATTCGATGAATCAGAGTCAGAGGATGTTGACTCTGATGGTGAAGTCCAAGGACTCATGGCTATTGTCAAAGACAAAGGAGCAGAGTCAAAGGAAGCTGTTGACTCTGACTCAGAATCAGAAGGAGATCCAGACTCTGACGATGAAAATGAGGTATTTGATTCTTTCTCAACTTCTGAACTTAAAGATGCTTTGTCTGAAATTATGGATAAATATAACTCTCTCTTGACTAAGCATAAAAGGTTGAAAAAGAATTTCTCTGCTGCCTCTGAAACTTCTGTTGAACATGAGAAAATTATTTCTGATTTGAAAAATGATAACCATGCTTTAGTTAATTCTAACTCTGTGCTTAAGAATCAAATTGCTAAGTTAGAAGAAGTTATTGCCTGCGATGCCTCTGATAGTAAGCATGAATCTAAGTATGAAAAATCTTTTCAAAGATTCCTGGCTAAAAGCGTAGATAGAAGCTTGATGGCTTCAATGATCTATGGCGTAAGCAGAAATGGAATATATGACATTGGTCATTCTAAACCTTCTGAAGTTGCTCCATCATCTCTTAAGAAAGGAATTTTCTCTATGTCAAAATACCATGCTCAAATTCCTTTACATTATCCTGTTGAAAGACCCAAAGTTGTCAGAACTTCTGGGCTAACTAACAAGAAAGGACCCAGAAAGTGGGTACCTAGGGATAAGATTATATATGTTGCAGATATCTTCAATATGTCCATCGAAACTCCAACCATGGAACCTGGACAGTGGATGCAAGCAACACATGACGGGAGAAAGGCATATGTCTCAAGATCCAAAACTTGAACCTGAAGGTGAAGTTGATCTTGGAGGCATCAGTAGAGTAAGATTTGGTCAAGTCAAAGCTAGCTAAAAAAAAGCTTGTAGAGATGAGCATGACTGTTTCAGATAGAAACAAAGACTCAGAACTTGTCAAACCAGAAGCAACAACATCAGAAGATCCTACTACAACTTCTGACTTGCGTCATCAGAAGAAGAGTAGGTTCCTAGCTTCTCATTCTGAAGTATCTGAAGATGAAATTTTGTCCAGAACGGAGATGTCACCAGAACCACACTTCTGCTCTCATCAGAAGATATGCTAATCAGAAGCCAAGTATCCCTTGGTATTCCTTCTGAGGGGGAGTATTTCGTCTTATGCTCTTACTATTTTTTCCCACCTTCATTCTTTTTGCTTATGACAAAAAGGGGGAGAACTTATAGTATCTTGACAACTCCTATATTATTTAGCTCAGAATCTAGATATTACTAACGTTGATATTAAGTATTAGATTCAGGGGGAGCTTAGCTCAGAATCAAGCACGAGTCTTGGATTCAGAAGGAGCAAGATAAACTATACACATCAGGATAAGTTTTAACTCTGATACCTTATACTCTGAGTGTATTCAGTTTATTTGTTTAGAGTTGTTCATCAAAATACATGGTTTTGTCATCATCAAAAAGGGGGAGATTGTAAGATCAAGATTTGGTCATGTGGTACAACTCTATGTTTTGATGATAACAAGTATTTATTTGTGGATGAACAACTATGATATTCTAATGTTTGTCTTGAGTGTTTTGACAAACAGGTTCTGATTCTGACACCAGAAGATATATTCGTCAGAAGATCAGAGGATCAGAAGATCAGAGGATCTGAAGATCAGAGGATCTGAAGATCAGAGGATCTGAGGATCAGAAGATCAGAGGATCAGAAGATCTGAGGATCAGAAGATCTGAAGACCAGAAGCTCTGAGGGACCAGAGGCTCTGAAGGTTCAGAAGCTCTGAAGGTCCAGAAGCAGAAGTTACGAAGGTCAGAGGATCCAAGCATCCCTCTGACTCTGATCACCAAGCTTCACAAGTTCCAACACGAAGCATTCCTCTGATCAGAAGTCATTGGTTAAAGGCAAATGTCTCTATCAAGAAGTACAAGAGCAGTGTACTATTCTGAAAAGCCTACCTACCAAGGTTCAGCCATAGCAGGTTCTGGAAGTTCCAGAAATGCCCTCCAACGGTCATATTCTCTCAACAGAAATATCCTTTGCACCTTGGACTATAAAAGGCGGAAGAAAAGAAGAAAGAAGTGTGAGAGAAAACAAAGAGCTGCAATACAAGAAAAGATTCAAGCCTCTACTTTCTTCATCTGTTCTTATTTAGTTTACACTCAGCTTATTTAGAAGCAAAACCTTTGTAAACACCAACCTCAAACAGTTGTTTGATTTTCCTTAAGGGACCGGGTAGGTCAGTATCCTTAAGAAGACTAAGAGAGTGAATCTTAGTGGTGATTCCTTTAGGAGATCAAGGTTGATCGGATCCTAGAGAAGACTAAGAGAGTGAATCTTAGTGTGAGCTAAGTCAGTGTATTGTTAGTCACTTGTAGGTTTCAAGTGCAGTTGTAACAATTATCTGATTAGTGGATTGCCTTCATTCTAAGAAGGAAGAAATCACCTTAACGGGTGGACTGGATTAGCTTGAGGGATTTATCAAGTGAACCAGGATAAAATACTTGTGTGCTTTTCTCTTCTCTCTATCTTTATCCGCTGCACCATCTATCTCAGAGAAACCGAAAAGATTTACTTTAAATCTTAAGGGGAAAGTTTTTATATTCAAAACTCCTTTCAACCCCCCCTTCTAGTCGTTTTTCACACCTTCACTTATTTCATCTTTAGTTGGGATTGCCTAGTTTTGTTAGTACGGTTGAAAGCTTGGAGTTTAATGGTCTTTCATGGTTATGCAATCACTCTTTGCTTTTGTATGTTGAGTGCAGTTGTGGAATTTTATGACAATTTAGGTTTTCAAGCTGACCCAGAGGACATAAAAGGCATGTTTTGGTACCCAAATTACTAATTTCAACCCTGCGAAAAGCTTGCTTATGCTTCTTTTACATTATCTTACATTGCAACCATGGAATACATAAGGGAGCACCAGTGGCAAGTGTGTAATATGAAACTGTAAAAACTGGACATCAATCCTGTAATTATTGTGTCAGGTTCCAGCAAGATAATTGTGAGACTTTGGTTAAAGAACCAGATTTATATTCAAGCTAGTGTACCTTCTTTATATATGGAAAGCCTGCCTATCAAAAAAAAATATATATGGAAAGCCTTACAACATCAGTTACTGCAGAGTTAATGTACCTTCATTTTTTGGTTGAATGCAATGGTTGTAATATGGTAAGTTGGCAGTTTCTTCTGCTGTATGCCTCATGTTTGTATTGTCTAATGAAGTGATGGACCTACGACAATGATAGAATGCCCTGAATAATCAACTGCAGAGTCTCACGAAATCTTCCCTCTTTCCTTTCAATTATATCTAGAAATGATTTGTAAACCTTATTATGATCGTCCTTCATTGGCTGTCCTCGGATTTCATTATCAAGAAGTGTATCAACGGCTTCTTGTACCAATTTTTCTTGACACATTACTAATTCTCCTAACGATGTCAATCGATTGATAGGAGTATTGTTCCAATAAATAACCGAACTCATTAGTTTACCCTCATCTATTTCAATAATTGGTCTCAATTCAGGTGGAGGTGGAACTGTGGAGATATTACTCACCCAAGTTTCTCAATCAATTCAAAACGGAGATATTACTCACCCAAGTTTCTCACCATAATTGACTATGGCTCCATAATCAATTTTAGAAGGATAATATGCTTTATACAAGGGCATGTGTAGTTATATGTAATGTTGCCCCTAAAAAGAATGATACTCATATCTAGAGCCATCGCATACAGGAAATGGAAAGTTCAATGTAACTATCATCAATAGCTCGTCGCTTCTAACACGATGGTGAACAACTCTGCTAGGGTTCCATTGTCCCTAGCAGACACGGGCGGCGACGGGTTCTTCTAAGGCTGTTGGCGCGGCGGCTGGCGATGGGAAAGGCAAGGACGACGGCGAGGTAGGTGAGCTTGAGGAGGAGCAAGACCAAGACGACGATGCTGCTCCGGTGCGCAACGCAGAGCCCGATGCGTCTGGATCTGGTAAGGTGGGTTTGCTGCCTGGCGGTGTTACGGGGCACCTCGGTGCTGCGGCGGATGGCGGGTCACTCCCCCTTGCAGGTTCTGACGTTGTAGGGGCTTCTTCTGGCGTGGTTAGGCGTGTTGGCTCTGTCCTAGGAGCAGAAGGTGATGGTGGTCAAGAGGGTCAGGTTCTCGGCGGCAGATTGGCGAGCTGTGATGGCGGAGCAACTCAGAGGCAGGAAGAAGGGGCTTTTCAGGGATCGGTCTTCACTCTCTTTGTTGATGGAATCTCCGACTCTGTGGATTATCACCAAATCCGAGGGCTCTTCACTCAATTTGGAAGGGTGCTCAACGTTTTCGTTCAGAGGCAAAGGAAGCTTAGGAGATTTTTCCGGTTTGGGTTTGTGAGGTTTACTTCGATGGAAGTTGCGACTCAGGCGATTACCTTTCTCAATGGTTTCCGTTTGGGTGGGTCGACTCTGTCGGTGGCCGTGGCGAAATTTTCACGGGTTGCTGCTGCTGGTTTGGGTGAGGATGCGAAGAGAGTTCAGGGAGCGGCAGTACTCGATGGGATCTCTAAGACCATCAGGGAAGCCAAGGATTGCAGAACTTTTTATGAGGATGAAGACAACATGTTTGTTGGGCTACCTAGGGATGGCTCACCGTCTTGTTGCTTCCATCTTAATGTGCTCTTCCCTGAAATTTCTTCTTGCAGGGTTGATGATGTTCTGGAGCTTGAAGAGGGTATGACGCTGTCTTGCGACGATACAAGCCATGAAGATTGGAGAGCCTCAAACCTTATCTGTGTTGATTCTTCTGATATGGGGGTTTCCCACGGTTCTGGATGCTTTCCTTTAGCCCAGGATCAAGTGAATATTCCTAAGCCCAGGGGAAGACCTAGGAAAGCTGAGAAAAGAGGAATCAAGAAGAAGGAGAAGATGCAACTGAAGAATTGGACAAACGGGACTACGAAAGCAGAAGATGCAACTGAAGTTGCGGAACCTATAGGGAAGGAGCTTATGGTGTTGTCGGCGGAGCTGTCAGAGCCTTAAGACATCTTGACTAGGGCGCGGAGCGCAGTCTTGATGGGTAAACGCCTAGGCATGACGTTCGATTGCACAGATGGTGTTGCTGAGTACCATATTGCAGCTCAGATCCGTGCGCACACGCGCTAGCCTTCTTAGGTTTGTACAGGGAGAGCTTTAAGTAAGTGGTTGGTTTTGGACTTTTGGGGTCTTGAGGGCTTTTTGGATGCCCCTGGCTTTTTAGGCTTTTGGTTGTTCTTGGTTGCTTTTGCAGTTTGGTTGGTGCTTCGAGCGGGTGGGGTTGTTACTGGCTTGAATATTTTTTGATCCCTTTTGAGGAGGGTAAATCCTTGACATTTCCTCATCAATCAATTTATATTTTGCTTTTTCGAAGAAAAAGAACATGCATTATTCGCCCATCTTAGTTGATAAAATTTTAATTAGGCCTGAAATCCAATGTTTATGTAACATCAAAGTTTTAAAGGATATTTTTTTAGTACATCGGAAAGATAAATTACATCTTTCAGGGATTGATCTCTGGTTCTTCCCCACCCAACCCACTAATTAATGTTTTTGTTATATTATATGAATGTAGTGATTTAAGTAATTAATCTTTTTGTTATTTTTTGTTGCTTCGGAAAAGAATATATATATATATATATATATATATATATATATATAAATAAAGCACACTTGAGTTTTAACATTAAATTAATAAGCAAAACTCAAGTATTGCATTGTTTTTTTTTTCTAAAATCAAACTTTATTGAATGAAACAATGAAACATGGGAACATCCCTCCCATTTAAGCTAAAAACATGCATTATTCGCCCATGTTAGTTGATAAAATTTTAATTAGGCCTGAAATCCAATGTTTATGTAACATCAAAGTTTTAAAGGATATTTTTTGGGTACATCGGAAAGATAAATTACACCTTTTAGGGATTGATCTCTGGTTCTTCCCCACCCAACCCACTAATTAATGTTTTTGTTATATTATATGAATGTAGTGATTTAAGTAATTAATCTTTTTGTTATTTTTTGTTGCTTCGGAAAAGAATATATATATATATATATATATATATATGTATATGTATATATATATATATGTATATGTATGTATGTAAAGCACACTTGAGTTTTAACATTAAATACATAAGCAAAACTCAAGTATTGCATTGTTTTTTTTTTCTAAAATCAAACTTTATTGAATGAAACAATGAGACATGAGAACATCCCTCCCATTTAAGCTAAGTATTTGTCTCACAGAAAGACCAAATTACATCAGATCTACCACATCCCTGGTTAGCCCAAAAATCAACTACTTCATTGCCCTCCCTTAGAATGTGTTGTATTCCGACACAAGAGACAAAATCCCACAAATAATCAATCTGATTAAAAATCTGCTGTAATTTCCATGGTCTTTGATGGCTGTTCAAAGTCCACCCTATTGCTAGTGTGGAGTCGCTTTCAATAAGAACCTGATGACAGTTAAACTGGTGACAGAAGAGTAGAGCATGTAAGATAGCCTGTACTTCCGCCTCATAAGCCCACAAAATACCAGTTGACATGGAGAAATATCCCAGAATGTTACCATAGGAATTATGCAACACCCCTCCAATCCCACTAATTCCCGGGTTCCCTTTCGAATCCCCATCACATTAAATTTCAAGACTCCATATGGTGGGGGTGTCCAAACCACAGTACCGCGCGGTACTTGTACAGACTGCAATTTCACAAACTCAAAACCTGCTACAAATTGCTCCAAGGAGTATGCAAAATCATCCCTATTAACTTTCACCCACCAATATACCCGAGCAAGCATTATATCCCATACATTTTCCACACAGAAATTTTTTTGAGAGAAAATAACAGCATTCCTTTCAAGCCAGCATGACCATAAGAGCGCAAAAGGTATCAAGGACCATACCTGTTTATCAGTCTTGACGTCTAACCCCTCCCAACTCTGCAACAAGGATGATATAGACCCCGGCAGCACCCACGCGATCCCTTCCCGCTGTAATACTCTATGCCACAAAGATACCACAACACTACAATGTAGAAACAAATGGTTTGTTGATTCCAAATCCTCAGAGCACAAGACACACAACGCTCCCTCCTCCAAATGAACACCTCTCGCGATCAAATTAGCTTTGGTTGCAACTCGATTACTCTGCACTTGCCATGCAAACAGAGAAACCTTGGCTGGTAACCAATTAACCACTGCCCCTGTTATTTTCCAAACAACATGATTAAATTGCTTTTCCTCCACCAGCTTTGTCAATGCCTTGACTGAAAAAAGACCCAATTTATCACCCTTCCATAGCACAGAATCATAACTGATTTTTGCTGGTATCAAAGCATTGATTCTCTGCAGAAAACTGGTATATTGTTGTTGCTCCCAACCTAGAAAATCACGACGAAAATCCAGCGCCCAATCCCATTTACCCCCAACGATTGTTCCAACATCACTAATCAGCGCTTGTTTTTCATTAGAGAGAGCAAAAACACGAGGGTACTCAGTTTGCAACGCCCCATCAGAACACCAAGGATCTGCCCAAAATCTAACTCCTGTTCCAGCACCTACTTTACACATCAAGCCCTCGCGAAATAGCACAACCTCTTGAGTTTGACTCTTGAAAATCTTCAAAATATCAGCAGCTAAAATTGAACACTCATTCTGCTTGATATCTTCCACTTTGAATACCACCATTTTGTCTTCCAAACCATATTTGGCACAAATCACTTGTCGCCATAGTGCTTCTGGTTCTCTACCAAAACGCCATATCCATTTCAGTAGCAAGGCTTAGTTCTTACTCTCTAAATAACCAACTCCTAATCCGCCAAAACTCTTCCCTTTGCATACATCCTCCCAAGCCACCCATGCGATTTTCCTCTTACCTTCAACCCTTCCCCATAGAAAACCTCTCATAATCTTCTCAAAACTCTTCACCACTCCTATTGGAGCTAGAAAAATTGCCATATAATACAAAGGAATAGAGTTTAAAGCTGCTTTCAGTAGCACAAGCTTACCACTCAAAGACACATGTTTAGAGTTCCAGGATTCCAATTTTTTCTTCATTTTGGCCTCCACAGAATGCCAGAAATTTATTCTTCTTGGGTTACCACCTAACGGACATCCCAAATACATTACCGGCTAAGATCCAACGCTGAAATTGAGCAAATCTATTGCCTGGGCCACCAAATCTGATTCCACATTCACCTCTATGAGTTCTGATTTTGAGAAACTCAACTTCAGACCTGAAACAAAAAGATAGGCTTCCAGTACCCCTGCAATCCTTTCCAATTGCATGAAATCATTCTCACAAAAGATCAACACATCATCTGTTCTCACATCTTATCCCCACAACCTCCAAGGAGCCTAATCTCCACATTGTTGCTAGCCCTCCTAATGTCCCTGATGCTGGTACAGACACAATACCCATATTTAAGGACTTGGCCATGTCTTCCAAATTATGTTGTCTTAGACCATCAAGCTTTGTTTCCTGAAAAAACATCACAGTTGGTTTTAATTTGGACAATGCATGTTTCACCACTCTCCTTTTCCCTGAGCCACATAATCCCCTCACATTCCATGTGACCCACACCCCCAACTCCATTATTTAGAGAAAGTTGGATGATTAGAAGCAATTTGTGCCTCCAATCCCTCAATCATGAGCTGCTCTGATCCTTGAAACACCAACCCCAACTATTTGCCAAGAAACCAGGTTTTCTGTGCACGAGTGAGTATACGGTGCTCACCCTCTACTGCTGCGCGCCAGGTAGAGGTTCTTTTTCTTGTGTTCACCTGCTTGTTTTTACTACCACGGGGACGCCCTCGGCCTCGCCTTTGATTCAGCTTTTCTTAGTCTACCCCGTTTTCTCTTTACGGGCACATCTTCATCAAGCTCTGTTTGTGAAATATCATCAAAAAATGATTCCTCAAGATCAATCGGATCTCCAGCTTGCTGACCCGCATCTACTAGAGCCAAATCAGTTACACCCAATGTGTTATTGCTGGTGTTGTTTTGCGGCCCGCACATACGTTTTTGGTATTCAAATAAAGAACCCATAACCGCTGGCCCATGGGAGAAAAGCCGAGTGGGCCATTTGGACAAAATTAATACATCCCCTATATTATTTGAAATCTGTAACCGACCATTCAATAAATCCAGAGACCATTCCTGATTATTTGGCCACAATCTCTCCCCCCCCCATCACTACTTGACCACCCATTATGGCATTCAAATCCGTTGACTCCTGTGTGTTTTGAAAATGTGTTAGCATTAACCAGTGCAAAGATTGCTGAGTCATGCATCGTTGCCCCAAAGTGAAATCTTTATCCTCTTCAGATTGGAACTCTAATAAAACGTCCCTCGCACCCATAGGTTTAATCTTAAAGTTTGTTAACCCATGTCTAATAAAATACTCCTGCAAGCTTTCTATGGACTGTAATCCATGCATCGTTGCCCCCACGCACCTTGCGAGCCATTCTTTATCTTCCTTGGACGTCATGTATGAAAGGCTCCCGTCTCCTTGGATTTTTCCTGCCCTTGTATTTGTAGCTTGTGTCTTTGGTTTCCAAACTTTTCGTTGATGCGGGTTATCGATCTTGCTGATCTTTGAGTGCCTCCTTGTACGTTGTGCTTCACCTTGACGAGGTACTTTCTGATATTTTGCTTTCTTTACCTCCAAGTACGCCCCATCCAACCGCAACCCGTTGAATTTTCGAATTGCAAACCATGCTTCCTCATCAGTTCTGTAACGTACAAAGCCAACTCTGAATCGCCTTCCCACCCTTCTCTGCCTTTGAATGAAAATTTCGCGCAGATTTCCAGCTTTGGAAAAGATGTTTTCCACTTTCCTCCTTGTGATCCGATCACCCAAGCCATCAATGAAAACGGAGAAGGAGAACATTTGTCTCCGATTATTGGTTTGTATATTTGGAGGTTGTCTGCCATTCCGTGACCGGTGATCTTGCCGGAAATCGCCTGCCCTAGCAGAGCGTGAGGTCTCCATCTTGATTTTGTCAAGTGTTGCATTGTATTAAAAGCATCCAACAAAAAAATTTGTAATTAATTAAACAATAACAAAATTAAAGTTGAAATTTTTTATATTGTTACATTAAATAAAAACATTTATAAACTTAAAATTTACTTGATTTTTGTATTTCAAAAATATTTAAAATTAAATTCAATAAGAAAATAATATTTATAAACAATTAATTTACATCAAATAGTTTTAAAATTTAAAAAATTATCTATATATATATAAATGAGACTTGAGTTTTTGAACTCATTTGTTTCGTGCTAGAACATAGAGAGGGAAGGTAGTACCCAAAGCGTGAAGAAAATGGTGTGAATGCTTAGAGAGAGAAACTCTAACCGCTTAGAGAGAGAACATGTAACTGAATTTCAATGCTATTATTCCTCAAATGAGCTAAGAGTCCTTTACAATTGATACTCCCCTCCTAGTTATAAAGGTGGAGTTGGGCTTTGACGCCTCTATCCTTTCCAAATGGGACAGTTGGGCCTCAGGAAGGGAGGCCCAAGGTCATGACACGTCCCACGCCCAAGGCCGGGTCTCCTGGGCGAGGGACCCTAGGGTCTCGCCCAGTCCACGAGTCCACAAGACACCGAGCTCGAAGCATGAGAGTTAAGTGTGTCTTTAAGCATGAAACAAGGCGAGAGCCCTAAGGATGCCGACTAAAACTTAAAAACTTAAAATCTAGAAGTGAAAAACAATGGCCAACATGGCCTGATAAATAAAGTCTTTTGCAATCGACACCTTGGACCTTCAGTTGCGCCCTCTTCTTTAGGGCGAACCCAGTCCACAGGCAAGCTTGTGGCGACGGCTACTAGCCCGCCCGACTCGGCATAGTTATGCATGCGCCCTAAATCGCGACGTTTTGTCACGTGTTGCATCCTTTCCACACGTCGCGCCTTGAAGCGATGTTTGGATCAGTAAATCCATAGAATCTCAACCGCCACCTTTGAAATGTTTTCTCGAATCACATCAACATCTCGTCAATTTTAAATTTGAACCAACCAGCTTTAACCGTCACGGCTTTCAACTTAATGCGCTGCCCCTACTTTCTGAAATCCACGTCACACCTTTTGTGTGAAGGCCCCACCTTTACCATGATGATTTACCATAATGAGGCACGACTTCCTAATCTTTATCATACCCAACCCTTGAGTTCTTTGCCCTCACATCATTCATCATCTTCTATTAACTGCTCCCATATTTGCTCCCGACTCTCGCTCCGGTCCCCTTCGCTGTTCTCACGAATCCCCATACCGGTTTTTTCTCTTCTTCTCACAGTTCCCTTCCTGGTTAGTTTTCATCCCTTATTTCTCCCCTTTCTTTCTTTTCTTTCTTTGATGTCTTTAACAGGGACCTTGTCCTCCATTAAGGAGATCGAAGCCCATCGCTTGGCGACCTTCGCCACTCTGCCCTCCCCCATCTCAGAAGCCTCTGATCAAGGAGTTCTTGATCAACCATCGAAACTGTCAACCAGCAAATCCGTCTCTGACCTTGCTAGTAAGGTCGGTGGGCTCTGCCATTCTTCGTTATTAGAGGGTCTTCTCCGAACCACCGGATGTCGGGAACAAGACCGCCCCTGGCAGCATCGTGGGCTTAATGACCCCAAATATTCCCATTTTTTCTTTTGCTTACGAATATCTGTTTCTTGATCTGAGCATTAAACTTCCTTTCTCCTCCTTTCTTACTCAAATGTTGTGCGATATGAATGTTTCTCCTTGTCAACTCCATCCCCGCTCCTGGGCCTATTTGCGGTGTTTTGAGATTCTTTGCCATAGCGTTGACGTAGCACCCTCTACTACCCTTTTTTCCTTCTTCTTTGAAGTGGATTCTCAAACTCGAGGGTCTCGCAGCTGGGTCACCCTGGTGCCCCGGCCAGGACGAGAACGATTTGCCCCTTATCAAGTGGGCCCGGAATCTTATTTGGCTCGCTGGTATTTCAGGGTCATCGTCCACCCCGCTTACCCCTCATCATTTACACAGAAGGACGGGAAAGCCCTTTGCCCTCTTTACTGGACGCTGTCCCCCAGATCCTTATCCGACTTCCCAAAAATATCGTTTTCCTCTAGAGAAAGCTTCGCCGTTGAGGTCTTATCTCGACTCCCACTTTTTAGTTGTATTGAACTGCTTGATGCCCCCCAGGATCCAAATTGCTTCCCCGACTAGGTCCTATTTCTTATTCCTTTGTCGCACCCCTCTTTTTATATGTCCTTCACCTCTAACGATTGCTCTATCTTTTTCTTTTCAGGAAAAATGAATTTCTCTTCCGACGAACGGCTGAAGGCTTTCCTTTCCGGGGGTGTTAAAACTCCTCCCTCCGCTCATACCGGGGAGAAGAGGCAAAGCTCGCAGTCGGACGATGGTGCTTCCAAGAAGAAAAAATTGGAAACGCCCAACCAGAACCCGCAAGACATTGCCCAAGAAGCTGTGTCTAACCTCCTTCGAGATGGCTGCCTGTTCGCCCAAGTGGCTTGGGAAGCTCGTCCCCTTACCGGGATTGCTGGACTCCGGCAGGAGGTGGAGAAACTACGCTCGACCAACCTTCAAATCAATGAAACTTGCTCCAAGTTGTCCAAACAGTTGGTCTTAGAAACGGAGAAAACGACGAAGATGCAGAAGAAACTTGTTGAGGTCAAGCTTGCGAAAGCTGCGGCGGACAAGAAAGAGGAACAACTTGAAGGCCAAATTGAAGAGCTCCGCAAAACTCTTGGTACCCAGGAGGCTACCCTTACTTCTCAGAAGAGAGACCTTTGGACCAAGAATGAGGAAATATCCAAGTTGCGCCAAGATTTGGCGGACAGGGGGAAAGCTCTTGCCGATGCACGCTCTGGTTTGGAGTCGAAACGCAAACTTTTGGCCGAGAAAGACGCCCATGCCCTCGCCCTAGAAGAGAAGATAAGGGGCGAAGCTGCTCACTTAATGGCCAATGAGCGTATCTGTGACTTCCTGATCGCCAAGGCTCAAGTCAAACACCTCCATCCCAACATCAACCTTGGTCCCTTGGGAGTTTTTAAGAAGATTACACCCGCTGGGCTGGAGGATGTCGAAGATCCACCGGGAGTCGCTAATGTTGACCTTGGAGACACTGTGGAGCAAAAATAAAGAGACAAATAAAACAATGTTTACTTCTTATTTTAATATTGAATTATTGTAATCTTAGTACTCTTTTGCTTTACTCGTCGTGTTTTTAGTTTGAGCCAGCTATTTTAGTTTTCACTATATTATTTCTCTCGCACATTTTAGCGCTTTTCGATTTCCTCTCTCGCCCTCTCACCTCCTCCATCGTTTCTTTATTTCTGAATTACGTCTGACGACATTGATGGTGTGCTGGGTTCAACTAGGACTCGTCGCTCGGTTTTTGAACCGAGGCTTTCATTCACACACATATTTCCCGTAAGATCTGGTGTGGCCTCGCCAGCCATATTAGGTGGGGACTTACAGTTGCTCAGTGCCCAATGGTCATATGGGTTTACCCGAGACTTTTGAGCCTAGTTAAAAAATGCTCGCCCATATTTCAGGGAGATTACTAGGATAAGAAGTTTATCCGCACACATCGCCGACGAGTGACAGCGAGCTGCGTCGGCTTTTCCGGAGCAATCCCCATACATCAAGGTTGTGTTGGGATTGCCACCTTTAGGGAATTTTTCCCACCAAGCTCTCGCCGCAATTCAGTGTGATTGAAATTGCTGGATACAATTTTTGTAGTTTCAATCAGGCGTGATAACCAACAAACTCCTGAGATGGAGAACAAGAACGTGTCTTTATTTTTACCATTTTTGGGCGCTTTTGGCCAATAACTTCCTGGGATAAAATATGTTTCTTCATTTTGCTTTTAACTCCGCAGCCTACGTGAGGCGCCCTGCCCATCTCCGCATCAGATCCAGCTCCTTTTTGTCTTATCAACTGTAATAGTACTTTAGTTTCGCTGCGTTCCAGGATCGTGGCACCCGTTTCCGATCCAAGCTTTCCAGGTGATATGCTCCTCTTCCCAAAGCTTTTAAGATCCTGTAGGGCCCTTCCCAGATTAGGCTCAGTTTATTTCCAGTGACTCCTGTTCGCTTTTTAAGCACCAAATCCCCTACCTGCATCTCCCTTGGTTTTACCTTTGTGTCATACTTGGCCACAGCTCCCTGAGGCGGGCCTCATTGTGTGTGTCTGACAGCAAGTCCAGTTCTGCTGCCATTATTGAAGAATTTTCGCCCTCGAACATCGGTGCCGTCCGCCACGAACTGTTGTCTATCTCTACTGGGAGCATGGCGTCCGCCCCGTAAATCATTCTGAACGGAGTTTCCCCTGTAGTTGAGTGCTGAGTTGTGTTATACGAGCAAATTACAATTGGAAGTTCGTCTAACCAAGCCCCCTTGGCCTCTGAGAGTCGGCGTTTCAAACCTCGCTGGATGACTTTGTTCGCCGATTCTGCCTGCCCGTTTGTCTGCGGATGTTCCACCGAAGAAAATCTCCTCTTAATGCCCATCTCTTCGCAGAACTCCTTGGTTTGATTACTTGCGAACTGGGTCCCGTTATCCGAGAGGATCACCCTCAGTACACTAAACCGGAAGACGATTCTCTTCTAGTAAAAACTTATGATTTTGGCCGCCGTAATGCTCGCCAGAGGCTCAGCTTCCACCCATTTGGTGAAGTAGTCCACCGCCACAAGGATGAACTTCATTTGCGACCTAGTGGTGAGGAAGGGCCCGATGAGGTCGACTCCCCACATGGCGAAGGGCCATGGGGAACAGATTGTCACTAATTGCTCTGGCGGAGCTCTAGGTAGGTCTGCAAATACTTGCAATTTCTCGCATTTCCTCACAAACTCTGCACAATACTTCCTTATCGTAGGCCAATAGAAACCCGCTCCGAGGACTTTGCTCGCCAGGGACCTTCCTCCAATGTGGCTTGCACAAACTCCCTCATGAACCTCCGTCATCACAGCCCAGTACTTCTCAGGCGGATGACATCGTAGGAGGGGTGAACTAAATCCTCACCGAAAGAGTATCCCGTCGAGTAGCGTGTAGTGCCCCGCCTCCCTCCTTTGCGTCTTTGAGTATTTTACCACGTCACTTGGTTCCCCCGCCAGAATATCGATGATGGGGTTCATCCAAGTTTCCTGGAGGTCAACCGAGGCCACCAGATCCCCCTCTATGCTGGGATTGGCGAGCATCTCTTGAATCACACTTCGGTTGTTGCCAGGCTTCCTAGTGCTTGCTAGCTTCGCTAGGGCGTCCGCCCTTTGGTTTTGCGCCCTCGGCACGAATTCAACTACCACTTGTTGCAAACGTCCCATGAGCAGCCGCACGCGCTCCACATACTTTATCTAGGCCGGCTCCTTTACCTGAAACTCTCCGTTGACTTGGCTTGCCACTAGCAGCGAGTCCGTCCTTACCAGCAGACTGTCGATTTGCACCTCAATTGCCAGCTTCAAGCCCGCAATAAGAGCCTCGTATTCTGCTTGGTTATTGCTGGTTTTGAACTGAAATATGAGGGACTGTTCCAACACCAACTCCCCGGGCCCCTGCAGCGTGACCCCAGCCTCGCTTCCGTTGTCGTTCGACGACCCATCGACAAACAATATCCATTGCGTGCTCACCATTTCCCCTTTCTCCGGCGTCAATTCCACCACAATATCCGCTAAGGTCTGTGCGCCGACCTTCCCCCTTTTGTCATACTGCAATCCATATTCCGACAACTCTACTGACCACGTGACAAGCCTTCCTGACAAGTCTGGCTTCTGCAATACCTATCTCAAAGGAAGGTCAGTTCTTATTTTTACCTGAAAGCTTTGAAAGTACGGTCGTATGCGTCTGGCGGTGATGAGGACGACGAGCGGCGGTGATGAGGACGACGAGCGCCGCTTTTTCTATCTTCTGATACCTGACCTCCGCCCCCTGAAGTGTATGGATCACGAAATAGACTATATTTTGCTCTCCATCCACCTCTTGAAGGATCACCGAGCTTATTGCGTGATCACCAACAGAGAAGTATAAATGTAAAGGAAAACCTTGGACAGGTTTTGATAGGACTGGTGGGGCGGACAACATCTCCTTGAGGCGGGTGAAGGCCTCGTCGCACTCTGAATTCCACTAAAATGCTGCGTTCTTCTTGAGGCATTTGAAGAACGGGGCTGACTTGTCGCCCGAGTGAGGGAGGAAACGGGATAAGGCCGCGATCCGCCCGGTTAGTCTCTGCACCTCCTTCACATTGCTCGGGCTTTTCATCTCCTAGATTGCCTTACATTTATCTGGATTGATTTTGATTCCTCTCGATGTAATCATGAAACCTAAAAACTTCCCACCCAGTATGCCGAAAGAGCACTTTTCTGGATCAAGCCTCATGTTATGCTTGCGAATCCTACCGAAGGCCTCCATCAAATCCTCATGATGGTTTGATCCCAAAACCGATTTAACGATCATGTCGTCAACGTACACCTCCATGTTCCTTCCTACTTGGCCTTCAAACACCCTATCCATCAACCGCTGATACGTCGCCCCCGCATTCTTTAACCCGAAAGACATAGGCCCCGTTTGGATAAACAGCTTAATTAAGCGCTTATGGTCATAAGCGCTTGTGACATAAGTGCTTAATTAAGAGCTATTTTTAAAAATTTATTGAAATAAATTAAAAATAAGCTGTGTATAAGCATAAGCTGTTTTTCATAAGCTATCATGAGTAACTTATGAAAATAAGCTGAAAATAGCTTATGACAGACCATAAGCTGTTTGCATAAGCTCTCCCAAACATTGGCATAAGAGCTTATGCTGTCAGATAAGCTCAAATAAGCTCTTCCAAACTGGGCCATAGTCTGGTAACAATAGTCTACCCTTGTAGTCATAAAAGTTGTTTTGTCTTCGTCCGACGGATGCATCTTAATTTGGTGATATCCTGAATAAGCATCCATTAAACTTAGAAGTTCATTCCCTGAAGCTTCGTCTACCAGCTTATCTATGCTCGGCAAGAGATAAGAATCTTTTGGGCATGCCTTGTTCAAGTCTGTATAATCTACGCACATTCGCCACTTCCCGTTCGCCTTCTTGACCATCACCACATTTGCCAACGAGGTAGGGTACTTAATTTCCCGTATGAAGTCCGCAGCTAACAACTTCTTTACCTCTTGCTGGATGGCCATCTCTTTTTCGTTTCCTATTCTCCGGCGAGTCTGGGTTATAGGCTTAGCTCCTGGATTCAATGCCAGCCTGTGACAAATGAAGTTTGGGTCTATACCTGGCATGTCTTTGTGACTCCAGGCGAAAAGATCTAAATTTTCGCCTAACAACTTTGATAGCCTTTGTTCTTGGTCCTCACTTAACTTGGTTCCTATCTTGAGTATCTTCTCGTCGAACTTCAGCTCTTTGGTTTCTTCTGTCGGCGTGGGCCTGTTAACACGTCCCTCGCCCCTTGGGTCCAAACTTTCCTCTAGCGTCTCATCTTGGCTGCAACGGTGCCCGACTGAAGCGTTTTTCTTCCTATACCGATCCACAGCATTATAGTAGCATTCCCTTGCGACTCTTTGATCCACCACAATTCCCCCAATATGCCCATTTGACAGCGGATACTTCACCGCCAGGTGGGCTGTTGAGATCACGGAGCACAGACAATTTAAGGTGTTTCGCCCGATGATCATGTTGTATGACCCCTCTGCCTCAAGGATTAGATATTTGACGCTGAGCGACCTAGCGTTCTCTTCCTCGCCAAACGTGGTGTCAAGGTCGAGGATGCCCTTCACCCATACTTGCTCGCCCGCGAACCCCACCAGAGTTCCCTCATAGGGAGCGAGGTTTCCCTCGCTCACACCAAGCCGAGCAAACGCTCCGCCGTAAATGATGTCCGCCGAACTTCCCTGGTCTAGAAGCACTCGCTGCATGGTGAGCCGATTAACACGGAGGGAGACCACGATTGGGTCATCTAAATGCGGCTTTATTCCGTAAAAATCAGCAGACGAAAACATGATATCTGGATGTTGAAAACCAAAAGGAATCTCTGTAACTGCATTCACCGCTCTAACATATTGCTTCCGTGCCGCACTAGTGGTCCCTCCTCCGCCGAAACCTCTGAAGGTATGAAAAACGGTAGAAAGGGGGGGTTTGAATAACGTTTTCAAGATAAAGCTTCCACCTTAAAGATTTTGACAAATCTTTCGAGAACTTAAGTGCTAAAGATAAGAGATAGAAAAGCACACAAGGATTTTATCCTGGTTCACTTGATAAATCACTCAAGCTACTCCAGTCCACCCGTTAAGGTGATTTCTTCCTTCTTAGAATGAAGGCAATCCACTAATCAGGTAAGAGTTATAACTGCACTTGAAACCTACAAGTGACTAACAATTACACTGACTTAGCTCACACTAAGATTCACTCTCTTAGTCTTCTCTAGGATCCGATCAACCTTGATCTCCTAAAGGAACTAAACAAACTGTTTATCAAAGAATTGTTTACAAGAGATTTGCTTCTAAAAAGCTAATAGTAAACTCAATGAATTTCAGGTGAAAGAAAGCTTAGAAGAATTTGAATTTGTCTTGCGCGTATGTGAATGCTTCTAGCCGCTTCTTTCAGTCTTCAGCCTCTTTATATACTCCAAGGATTAGGGTTGAGCGTTGCATGGGAAATGCTACCGTTGGAGGGCAGTTCTGGAAAATCCAGCTTCTGCTGTGTCTGAGACTGTTAGGTAGGTCGTCAGGAAGGTACAGTTGCTTTTGTACTTGGATAGCGACTTGACCTTTAAATCTAGGAGACTTCTGATCAGGAGAAAGCTTCATGTTGGAACTTGTGAAGCCGGTTGATCAGAGTCAGAGGGAAAGCCCAGATCCTCTGACCATTGTTTCTTCTGATTCTGAACTCAGAGGGAAGTACATGGTCTTCAGAGTATCTTGCTTCTGGACATCAAAATTTCACTAATCAGCTTCTGGATCTTCAGAGTCTTCTACACCATCAGAATATCTGAGCCTTCAGTGTTTCTTGGTTATCAGACTTTCTGGATCTTCAGAACTTCTAGTGACTGAGTCCACATCAGAGTTTGTATAACTTCAGAACTTCTGAAGCTTTTCCACTGTTCATACTGAACATGGTGAATGCGAAAGCGTTGCTTGGGTCGCTCTTTATACACAGTGCTTCTGATTTGTGTGAGATTGAGTTGAGGTCAGAGCCTGTAAATAGCACACTCAGAAAAGCACGTTAGAGTACCACAATTGTTCATATCAAAAGGTTAACTTGTAATCATCAAAACATAGAGTTGTACTACTAGATCAAAACTTGATCTTACAATCTCCCCCTTTTTGATGATGACAAAACTAAGATTTTTGATGAACAATTCTTAAACATTAAACTAAATTCACTCAGAGTTTAGAGATATAGAATAAGACTTATCCTGATGTGAATAGTTTATCTTGCTCATTCTGAATTCAAGTCACTGCTTGATTCTGAGCTTAGCTCCCCCTGAATCTAATACTTTATGAAATCATTAGTAAAGTCTAGATTCTGAGCTAAATGATATAAGAGTTCAGAGTGAAACACTTATGACATAGATGAAAATAGAGTAATCAGAGCGCATAAGTAATCAGAGTCACGGACAAGTGACACATCAGAGTCAAATTAGAATCACTTCAGAAGAAGTGAAATGTATTCCTTGTATTTGCCCAGTGACACATCTATGGTCATAAAGGTGGAACTCTTAAATTCTCCAAAAGAAAAATAAATCACACTAACACATCTTACACATCAAAAACTAGGTTTACTCCCCCTTTTTGTCATAAGCAAAAAGCTTGGGGTGTGAGAAACTTAGCTTGAAGTACAAGGTACTCCCCCTTAGAGAAGGTCTAAGTTTAAAGAAAATGGAAAACGATGCATGAATCAGAGTTAGGCGAAATAAATAGAAGAGTTAATGCAAGATAAGAACGTTTACCACCGGCCAAGGAAGTAAAGAGGAGGGTCAGTTACCAAGAACTTAACCTCGAGAAACTGTAGGAGCATTAACTTTCAGAGAGAAAGTGAAGCCTATATAAAGCGTTGGAGAGAGAGGTAAGCTTCACAACTCGAGCAATTGTCAGTAAAGAAAATGGCATCATACATCATAGCACTAGAAGAGCTGAGAAAGAAGGCCTTTGATGAGGACTTGTTCCTTAACATTAGGCATCCAGAGGGTACAAAGACCATCTCAGAGCTAACACGGACACTGCTGGAGGAGGACCTGCGTCCAGAGTTGAAGAAAGACTTGAGGGAATTCCTTGCCTTCGTGGAGGAAGTGCAAGAACTCAGCCAGCTTGAACTAAAGCTGCT
Source organism: Lotus japonicus (assembly GCF_012489685.1). Classification (NCBI taxonomy): domain Eukaryota; kingdom Viridiplantae; phylum Streptophyta; class Magnoliopsida; order Fabales; family Fabaceae; genus Lotus; species Lotus japonicus. The sequence goes on along the minus strand of NC_080041.1, from coordinate 62,109,096 downwards.
GGAAGAGAAAGAAGTCATAGAAAAGAAGCTCAAGACTTCAGAAGAAATTCTGGAGAGGGATGAGCAGATCGTCAATCTCAACAACATCCAGTATGCACTGGAGCGTCTGGAGAAGGAGAGGTCAGAGCAGCGCCAGGAGTGCAGAAGAATTAGGAGGGATCCTCCATTCTAGGATTTTAGGAAAAAGAAAGAGAATGTATGATGTAAAAGCGTTTATGATGAATAATAATAAAAAATAATTTGCAAACATAATGTCAGATATATATATATATGCATAGATAATCACAAACGAACAAAGTAAAGATTAACAAGAAAGAGCTAGAGGTTAACGAAATAAAACATAGATAAAGAAAAAGAAATCAAAACGAAGAGATCCTAAAGCTAGGGTTTATCAGATCGACGCAGAAGTTCCATCATCATTTGCTTCATTTCAATCAGCAGAGACTCATGAGTGTCAAGACGTTGTTCCACAATGTCGAGTCTGGACGAGTTTGGCTGTGCAGAACTAGAAGGAACATTCTGAGCAGCGTGAGGAAGGAGTGGAAGCAGAAGCAGCAGGAGTAAAAACTACGGGTGCAAGTGCTTGGCATCTAAGAGCTTCAGCCTCAGCTTCAAGTCGTTCTGTCTCTAGTCTGGCTTGTTCAGCTTGAGCTGCTGCTTGACGTGCAGCTTCTTCTGCTTGTTCTTTCTTTCTTTTGGCTTCTTCAATAGCTTCAAGTAGCTTATGTCTCTGTTCTTGTTCATGAAGAGCCACCCTTCTAGCAAACCTTTGCTTTGCAGCCTCGATCCTCTGACATCATAACTGGAACTTGAGCTACTAGCCAAGTTCTCAGATTGTTCCACTCTTCAGCCACATGTTCAGCATTCTCGCTTAGGTCAGTCTGACCTTGCACATTGCGTAGCATCAAAGAGGCTTCATGATAGAAAATATTGATGCACTCAGAGAGAGATGAGGGTCGGAGGTGAGTGTAAGGAATTATAGAGAGGTTGGTTTCAGGAGAGGCTGGGTGATTGCTGCTGTGAGCTTCAGAGGCACCTTGTGGAGAGCCAATGTTAAACATTTGAGCATTTGGTTCAGAGGTTCCAAGGTGAGGTTCTAAAGTTTCAACCAGAGGATGGGGTGATCTAACTGAGGATTGGTTAGACACAGATTGTTCTGGTTCAGGTTCTGGTTGAATAGGCTCTTGTTGGTCAGGGGCAGGGTGAGCTTGTTGAGCCAAAGGGTCTGCCTCATGTAAAGGATTGGCCAAGATAGGTTCATCTGGGTCAACTAGACGTTCAGGTCTAGGGCCAGGATATCTCCTAGGGCTTGGACAAGTGAGATAATATTCTTCTAGGGTAGACACCTTTTCTTTTCTAACTTCTATGAATTTTCGAAGGGATTCAGAGTTGTTGGAAGGAGAAGAATCAGCAACATTTGTTGGGAAGGATACAGGTGTAAGGGCTGTGGAAGAGTCTGTATCCGTGGTTCTGGGAGCCAGACGTTCTGATGCTCTTGGGACAGAGTGATCAGAGGTTCTGGGTCCAGGTTCTGTTTGGTTAGGCTCTGGTTGCTCATGAATGATGGGTTCAGAAGTTAATGGGTTGTACGGGATGGTAATGGGAGATGTTGGTTCATCTGGCCTAGAGGGTTGGTTCTGGAGCAAATTCCAGAGAGGTGCTTCAGTAGGAGAAGGTTGAAAAAATGAAGACCTTGGGGAATGTGGTGGAGAGGTGGTTTGTGCAGCTGGTTGGGACTCAGGAATAGGAGTGAGTGGATTTGAAGATTGTTTGAGCATGGCTGATATGGGGAGTGCATCAAATAAATTCAAATCATCATCAGAAGCAACTGCAGACTTACTTGATTGTGCTGATGATCTTGTCACTCTGGCTGGAGTTTCAATCGTTCTGATCACTTCAGCAGCTGGTTCCACCCGAGTAGGCTTCACCACAATTCTGACCTGCTTCTTCTTCTTCTTAGGAGAAGGAGGACCATCCTCATTATCACCATCATCACCATCATCGGGCTTGCTGGTTTCATCATGTTTTCTCTTGGATTGACCGGCCTTCTTCTTTTTGGTCAGAGGGACATCTGATTCCTCAGAAGATTCTTCTAGGATCATCTTCCTCTGAACTTTCTTCTTGATAGGAGAAGGAAACTCTGGAGCTGGCGGCAGTCTGCTGAAGAATTCATCGAGATCAATTTCATAGCCTTGATCCCTTAGGTCTTCAACATAGCACCTAATGGCTTCAGGATTGTCTGCCTGTGTCCACAGAGGATAGTCATTCAGAGGCACCCTTCTACTTCAGATTTCAGAAGATGTGTCTTCATGGGCAGGAGCAATCTTCTTCTTGACTAGGCCCATTTTCTTTAGAGAATTCGCAGTGAAGACATCACTGACAATGGTGGTCAGATCCTCTATGCATCCAGCATTTACCAGATCTTGAATGAGGCCACTCTCAATGAAGAGATCAGACAACAGTCTCCCAAAGGGAATATACTTGATTGCTGACTTGATGGAGGCAGTGGTACGAGACTTCCGGATACACTCCTTCAAGTAGGAGAACAGGAAGTAGGGAAGGCAGATCTTCTTCTTGTCTTGGATGAAGAACAACATCACCTTCTGGTTGAAGTTGATGTAGTCTGGGGAACTGCCCTTTGGTCTCTGGTTTATGCAGTGGAGCAAAATCTTGTGCCAGATCCTGAGCTTGGGATGAAGATCCATCACTTTGTAATTAGTCTTGCCCGGTTTGTAATTGGTGTACAGGGCCTTGTTGGTCTCATCCTTCGTCTTGGGTTTCAGCTTCGATTCAGTGAATTGGAAACGATACCCAAGAGCAGTTTCTGCACCCAGCAGGTTCACGAAAGGCTTTTCTGTAATGATGATCTTTCTTCCAAGAATGTGAGATACCACCTGAGTATCATCGCAGTCGGCGTGCTTCCAGAATTCCTTGATCAGTTTGTCATACACCGGTCCTCGAAGCCTGTTGAAGTAATTTCCCCAACCTTGAACTTGGACTTCAGGACGAAGATCATACCCATTTGTAGCAAGGTTGTCGAGGTCGAATCTCCATTCTGCCAGTACTTGAAGTTCCTCAGGAGCATATACGCAGTGAACGGCACAGCCCCGTTCTGCAATCGGAATAATCTGCTCTTGAGCTTGACCTTGATCTTGAGTCGGATTCTCAGGACCCCTTTGACCTGTTGCTAGACCAACTACCATATGAGGGAACTGGGTTGCATCTGCAGTAGCTCTTCTGGTTTGACTCACCATTTTTGGAGCGGTTGAAGGTTTAGGTAGAAGATGAAGGTTGAAAGATGAAGAGAGATTGAGAGAGAAATCGAGGATAAGCGGTTTTGAAATAGCAAGAGAGAGAGAGAGAGTAAAATCCGAAAGTGAAGGAGATCGTGTGTGTATAGTGGGTTTGACAAATAACCGTTGTTGATTCAAAAAGCAATTTAAAATCAACGGTTGAAAATTAAAGATAGATAGTAACAGTAAATACACATATCACACACAGGAGAGAAGCACATCTACACGCAACATGACAGACTGTCACACGGGCACAAGGAACTATGCATCAGAAATACTGACACACGTGTTGCTGTCTCAGCTTCAGAGTCAGTACCAATGGGTACACACACTCTGATTGAGTTACCTTCTGGACTAGACATCTTCTGATCAAGAAGTATCATAGTCAGAGGTTCTGATCCATCTTTACTCTGGACAAAAGTCCATGTTCAGATTTTTCAGAATAAAATTAAATCTATCCTCTGCTAAGGGCTTTGTAAAGATATCTGCCCATTGATGGTCAGTATCAACAAACTTCAGAAGAAGTACGCCCTTCTGTACATAATCTCTAATAAAGTGGTACTTTACCTCAATGTGTTTTGCCCTTGAATGCAAGATAGGATTCTTACTCAATGAGATTGCAGCAGTGTTATCACAATAGATTGGGATATTGCTCTCAAGGATCTGATAATCCTCCAGCTGATGTTTCATCCAGAGCATCTGAGTGCTGCATATTGCTGCTGAGATATATTCTGCCTCTGCAGTTGACAGTGCAATGGAAGATTGCCTCTTGCTTGCCCATGAGACTAGATTGCTTCCCAGAAATTGACAATTTCCAGAAGTACTTTTTCTCTCTGTTCTATCTCCAGCATAATCAGCATCACAATAACCTGAAAGCTTATACTCTGATGTTTTCTTATACATCAAGCCAAGGTTAGTGGTGCCTTTCAGATACCTTAGGATCCTCTTAACAGCAGTTAAGTGGGTTTCCCTTGGATCTGATTGGAAACGAGCACATAAATGAACACTAAATAGTATGTCTGGCCTAGATGCAGTTAAGTATAGAAGTGAACCTATCATGCCACGATAGAGCTTCTGACATACTTTACCACTTTTATCTTCTTTCTCCAGAATGCATGTAGGATGCATTGGAGTCTTGGCCACTGTAGATTCCAGCATATTGAACTTCTTCAGAAGTTCTTTAGTGTACTTGCTCTGATGGATATATGTTCCTTCTGGTGTTTGATCAACTTGTATTCCCAGAAAGTACTTTAATTCTCCCATCATACTCATCTCAAATTCAGCCTGCATCATCTCAGAAAATTCTTTGCATAGAGATTGATTAGCAGAACCAAATATAATATCATCAACATAAATTTGCACAATTAAGATATCATCCTTATAAGTCTTGCAAAAAAGAGTTGTATCTACTTTACCCCTTACAAACTCATTCTCCAGAAGGAATGAGCTGAGTCTCTCATACCATGCTCTGGGAGCTTGCTTCAGACCATAGAGTGACTTCTTCAATTTGAACACATGATCTGGCTTCTTCTCATCTTCAAAACCTGGGGGTTGATGAACATAGACTTCCTCTGAAATATAACCATTTAGGAAGGCACTCTTCATGTCCATCTGATGTAGAACTATGTTGTGATTCACTGAAAAAGAGATCAACAGTCTGATTGCCTCCAGTCTTGCTACTGGAGCAAATGTTTCAGTGTAGTCTATTCCTTCCTGCTGGCTGTAGCCTTGAGCAACTAGCCTTGCCTTGTTTCTGACTACATCTCCTTTCTCATTCAGCTTGTTTCTGAATACCCATTTCGTTCCAATAACATGGACACTCTCAGGCTTCTTCACTAAGCTCCAAACATCGTTCTTGGAGAATTGATTCAATTCTTCTTCCATGGCCAGAATCCAATCCTTGTCCTGAAGAGCTTCATCTATGGACTTGGGTTCAATTAAGGACACCAATCCTTTCAGACTGAGCAAGGTCTCTTCAGAGGGTCTGAAGGCTGATCTGGTTCTGACTGGTTCGTCTTTATTGCCCAGAATCAATTCCTTAGGGTGAGCTGCAGTGATTCTGCTCCTCTTCAGAGTTTGTGAGTTAGAGGGACCAGCTTCTTCCTCTGGTTCATCTTCCTCTGGCTCAGCTTCCTCTGGAGCTTTGCCTTTGTCAGAAACATTAATGCTTAAATCTGCAAACTTTTCAACTAGCTTTGACTGGTCAGAGTCAAGCTTATCGTCAAATCTAACATGAATAGATTCTTCAATAGTCTTAGCATCAGTATTATAAAATCTAAAACCTTTAGATCTCTCAGAGTAACCGATGAAAATAAGAAATGTTGGGTAGAAGACTTAGCATCAAATTTATGCAATCTATCCTTAGTATTGAGAACATAACAAACACAGCCAAAAGGATGAAAATAAGAAATGTTGGGTTTTATGTTCTTCCACAATTCATAAGGAGTCTTATTCAGAATTGGTCTCACAGAGATTCTGTTCTGAATGTAACATGCTGTATTTACTGCCTCTGCCCAAAAGTGCTTAGCCATGCCAGTTTCTTGGAGCATGGTTCTAGCCATCTCCTGAAGAGTTCTGTTCTTCCTCTCCACAACACCATTTTGTTGAGGAGTTCTGGGACAAGAGAAATCATGTGCAATTCCATAGGAATCAAACAGACTCTCAAATTTGTCATTCTCAAACTCTCCACCATGGTCACTTCTGACACGCACAATCCTACAAGCCTTCTCGTTTTGCACTTGAGCAATGAAGGTAGAGAACACAGCATGAGACTCATCCTTGCGGGTTAGAAATTTTACCCATGTCCAGCGGCTATAGTCATCAACGATAACCATCCCATATCTCTTGCCACCTATAGACTCAGTTTTCACTGGTCCAAAAAGGTCGATATGCAGAAGTTCTAACGGCCTTGAGGTTGAGACAACATTCTTTGCCTTGAAAGGGACTTTTGTGAATTTGCCTTTCTGACATGCTTCACAAAGAGCGTCTGAAGCGAACTTCAGATTGGGTAAGCCCCTGACAAGGTTTAGCTTGCTCAGCTGAGAAATCTTTCTCATACTGGCATGCCCTAACCGTCTATGCCATACCCACTGCTCTTCATTAACAGACAGAAGGCACTTCACATTCTGAACCTCCAACTCAGATAATCTGATCTTATAAATGTTGTTCTTCCTCTTGCTGTTAAACAGAACAGAGCCATCGATTTGACTTACAGCCCGGCAGGACTTTTGATTGAATATAACATCATAACCCTTGTCAGCTAATTGACTTATAGACAATAAGTTATGTGTTAAGCCGTCTACCAATAACACATTATCAATGCATGGACTACTATCTACACAAATAGTACCAGTACCAACAATTTTACCCTTTTCATTTCCTCCAAAGCCAACTTCGCCTCCAGGCTTAAGTTTCAGCTCTCGGAACATACGCCTTTCTCCCGTCATGTGACGCGAGCATCCACTGTCCAGATACCATGATTGGTGTTTCAGTGGAGCTATCAAGGATATCTGCAACATAGATAATCTTGTCCTTAGGTACCCACTTTCTGGGTCCTCTCTTGTTAGTTACCCCTGAGGTTCTGATCACCTTGGGTGTCTCAACATGATATTTTAAAGGAATGTTTGCATGATATTTAGACATAGAGAAGGATCCCTTTTTAAGAGGGTTTTTAGCAACTTTAGCAGGTAAAGGATCAGGCAATATGGTACCAGAGGGAACAAAGCATTCATACAAGGATTTAGCTTTAGACACAGAGGGCTCATTTCTAATTGGTTTAGAATAGCCAATGCCATGCATTCCATTTCTGCTTACGCCATAGATCATTGAAGCCATTAAGCTTCTATCCACGCTTTTAGCTAGGAATCTTTGAAAAGACTTTTCATACTTAGACTTATTTCTACAATCAGAGGCATCACAAGCAACAATTTCTTCTAACTTAGCAATCTGGTTCTTAAGCACAGAGTTAGAATTGATCAAAGCATGATTATCATTTTTCAAATCAGAAATAATTTTCTCATGTTCAGAAGGAGTCTTGGAAACAGCAGATAAGTCCTTTTTTAGCTTCTTATGCTTAGACAATAAGGAGTTATACTTATCCATGATATCAGACAATGCATGTTTCAGTTCAGAGGTAGAGAAAGAAGCGAATACCTCATTTTCATCGTCTGAGTTAGGATCTCCTTCTGATTCTGAGTCAGAGTCAACAGCTCCCTTTGACTCTGCTTCCTTGTCTTTGACAATAGCCATGAGTCCTTGGACTTCACCATCAGAGTCAACATCCTCTGACTCTGATTCATCAAATGTCACCATCAGACTCTTCTTTGTCTTGAAGTGCTTCTTTGGCTTCTTGTCCTTCTTCAACTTTGGACAGTCACTTTTGTAGTGCCCTGATTCTTTGCACTCAAAGCATGTGACTTCCTTAAGTGAGGACTTCTTCTGACCTGAGGATTCAGACTTTCCTTTTGCCTTTCCAGAGCCTTTGTATTTGCTCTGCCTGTGCTTCCAGATGCGGTTGAGTCTCTTGGAGATCAGAGTCAGCTCATCTTCATCAGAATCTTCTGACGCTTCTTCAGATTCCTCTTCTTCAGCTTGAAGAGCTTTTGACTTCTCAGCCTTAGCCTTTTCAGATTTAGATTTCAAGGCTATGGACTTTTTCCTCAGATCTTGCTGTAAGATCAAGTTTTGATCTAGTAGTACAACTCATGTTTTGATGATTACAAGTTAACCTTTTGATATGAACAATTGTGGTACTCTAACGTGTTTTTCTGAGTGTGCTAGTTACAGGCTCTGACCTCAACTCAATCTCACACAAATCAGAAGCACTGTGTATAAAGGGTAACCCAAGCAACGCTTTCGCATTCACCATGTTCAGTATGAACAGTGGAAAAGCTTCAGAAGATCTGAAGCTATACAAACTCTGATGAGGACTCAGTCGCTAGAAGCTCTGATGATCCAGAAGTTCTGACAACCAAGAAACACTGAAGGTTCAGATGTTCTGATGGTGTAGAAGACTCTGAAGATCCAGAAGCTGAATAGTGGAAACTCTGAAGTCCAGAAGCAAGAAACTCTGAAGGCCATGTTCTTCCCTCTGAGTTCAGAATCAGAAGATACAATGGTCAGAGGATCTGTGCTTTCCCTCTGACTCTGATCAACCGGCTTCACAAGTTCCAATATGAAGTATTCCTCTGATCAGAAGTCTCCTAGGTTAAAAGGTCAAGTCGCTATCCAAGTACAAAAGCAAGTGTACCTTCCTGACGACCTACCTAACGTTCTCAGCCACAGCAGAAGCTGGATTTTCCAGAACTGCCCTCCAACGGTAGCATTTCCCATGCAACGCTCAACCCTAATCCTTGGAGTATATATAGAGGCTGAAGATTGAAAGAAGCGGCCAGAAGAAAAAAATATACGAGAAGCAACACACGCGCAAGATATTCAAAATATTCTAAGCTTTCTTTCATCCTGTAATTTATTTAGTTTACACTCAGCTTATTCAGAAGCAAACCCTTGTAAACACCAACCTCAAACAGTTGTTTGATTTTCCTTTAGGAGATCAAGGTTGATCGGATCCTAGAGAAGACTAAGAGAGTGAATCTTAGTGTGAGCTAAGTCAGTGTAATTGTTAGTCACTTGTAGGTTTCAAGTGCAGTTGTAACTCTTACCTGATTAGTGGATTGCCTTCATTCTAAGAAGGAAGAAATCACCTTAACGGGTGGACTGGAGTAGCTTGAGTGATTTATCAAGTGAACCAGGATAAAATCCTTGTGTGCTTTTCTATCTCTATCTTTTGCACTTAGTTCTCGAAAAGATTTGTTAAAATCTTTAAGGTGGTAGTTTTGTACTGAAAACGTTATTCAAACCCCCCCTTTGTACCGTTTTTCATACCTTCAATTGGTATCAGAGCGCAAGTTCTGATTACCACACCTAACAGTGTTCAGTGATCCGGGCCGGTGTGAAAAACAATGGTTGCCACCACCAGTGAAACTCAAAGAGATGGTTACAACGCAAAGCCTCCTATGTTCGATGGTCAAAGGTTCGAATATTGGAAAGATAGACTGGAAAGTTTCTTTCTGGGTTTCGATGCAGATCTCTGGGATATTATTGTGGATGGCTATGAGCGTCCAGTTGATGCAGATGGCAAGAAGATCCCAAGGTCAGAGATGACTGCAGATCAAAAGAAGCTGTACTCACAACATCACAAAGCAAGAGCAATTCTTCTAAGTGCTATCTCCTATGAGGAGTACCAGAAGATTACAGATCGTGAGTTTGCTAAAGGCATTTTTGATTCTCTGAAGATGTCTCATGAAGGAAACAAGAAAGTCAAAGAATCAAAGGCATTGTCTTTGATCCAAAAGTATGAATCCTTCATCATGGAGCCAAATGAGTCCATTGAAGAAATGTTCTCCAGATTTCAACTGCTTGTAGCTGGCATACGTCCTCTCAACAAGAGCTACACAACAAAAGATCATGTCATAAGGGTCATCAGGTGTCTTCCTGAAAGTTGGATGCCTTTGGTGACTTCAATAGAGCTCACGAGAGACGTTGAGAATATGAGTTTAGAAGAACTCATCAGCATTTTGAAATGCCATGAGCTGAAGCGCTCAGAGATGCAAGATCTCAGGAAAAAGTCCATAGCCTTGAAATCCAAATCTGAAAAGGCTAAGGTTGAGAAGTCAAAGGCTCTTCAAGCTGAAGAAGAAGAATCTGAAGAGGCATCAGAAGATTCTGATGAAGATGAGCTGACTCTGATCTCCAAGAGACTCAACCGCATCTGGAAGCACAGGCAGAGCAAGTTCAAAGGCTCTGGAAAGGCAAGAGGAAAGTCTGAATCCTCAGGTCAGAAGAAGTCATCAATCAAGGAAGTCACTTGCTTTGAGTGCAAAGAATCAGGGCACTACAAAAGTGACTGTCCAAAATTGAAGAAGGACAAGAAGCCAAAGAAGCACTTCAAGACCAAGAAGAGTCTGATGGTGACATTTGATGAATCAGAGTCAGAGGATGTTGACTCTGATGGTGAAGTCCAAGGACTCATGGCAATTGTCAAAGACAAGGAAGCAGAGTCAAAGGAAGCTGTTGACTCTGACTCAGAATCAGAAGGAGATCCTAACTCAGACGATGAAAATGAGGTATTTTCTTCCTTCTCTACCTCTGAACTGAAACATGCTTTGTCTGATATCATGGATAAGTATAACTCCTTGTTGTCTAAGCATAAGAAGCTGAAAAAGAACTTATCTGCTGTTTCTAAAACTCCTTCTGAACATGAGAAAATCATATCTGATTTGAAAAATGATAACCATGCTTTAGTTAATTCTAACTCTGTGCTTAAGAATCAAATTGCTAAGTTAGAAGAAGTTATTGCCTGCGATGCCTCTGATAGTAAGCATGAATCTAAGTATGAAAAATCTTTTCAAAGATTCCTTGCTAAAAGCGTAGATAGAAGCTTAATGGCTTCAATGATCTATGGCGTAAGCAGAAATGGAATGCATGGCATTGGCTATTCTAAACCAATTAGAAATGAGCCTTCTGTGTCTAAAGCTAAATCCTTGTATGAATGCTTTGTTCCCTCTGGTACCATATTGCCTGATCCTGTACCTGCTAAAGTTGCAAAAAACCCTCTTAAAAAGGGATCTTTCTCTATGACTAAATATCATGCAAATATTCCTTTAAAATATTATGTTGAGACACCCAAGGTGATCAGAACCTCTGGGGTAACTAACAAAAGAGGACCCAGAAAGTGGGTACCTAAGGACAAGATTATCTATGTTGCAGATATCCTTGATAGCTCCACTGAAACACCAATCATGGTATCTGGACAGTGGATGCTCGCGTCACATGACGGGAGAAAAGCGTATGTTCCGAGAGCTGAAACTTAAGCCTGGAGGCGAAGTTGGCTTCGGAGGAAATGAAAAGGGTAAAATTATTGGTACTGGTACTATTTGTGTAGATAGTAGTCCATGCATTGATAATGTTTTATTGGTAGACGGCTTAACACATAACTTATTGTCTATAAGTCAATTAGCTGACAAGGGTTATGATGTTATATTCAATCAAAAGTCCTGCCGGGCTGTAAGTCAGATCGATGGCTCTGTTCTGTTTAACAGCAAGAGGAAGAACAACATTTATAAGATCAGATTATCTGAGTTGGAGGCTCAGAATGTGAAGTGCCTTCTGTCTGTTAATGAAGAGCAGTGGGTATGGCATAGACGGTTAGGGCATGCCAGTATGAGAAAGATTTCTCAGCTGAGCAAGCTAAACCTTGTCAGGGGCTTACCCAATCTGAAGTTCGCTTCAGACGCTCTTTGTGAAGCATGTCAGAAAGGCAAATTCACAAAAGTCCCTTTCAAGGCAAAGAATGTTGTCTCAACCTCAAGGCCGTTAGAACTTCTTCATATCGACCTGTTTGGACCAGTGAAAACTGAGTCTATAGGTGGCAAGAGATATGGGATGGTTATCGTTGATGACTATAGCCGCTGGACATGGGTAAAGTTTCTAACCCGCAAGGATGAGTCTCATGCTGTGTTCTCTACCTTCATTGCTCAAGTGCAAAACGAGAAGGCTTGTAGAATTGTGCGTGTCAGAAGTGACCATGGTGGAGAGTTTGAGAATGACAAGTTTGAGAGTCTGTTTGATTCCTATGGAATTGCACATGATTTCTCTTGTCCCAGAACTCCTCAACAAAATGGTGTTGTTGAGAGGAAGAACAGAACTCTTCAGGAGATGGCTAGAACCATGCTCCAAGAAACTGGCATGGCTAAGCACTTTTGGGCAGAGGCAGTAAATACAGCATGTTACATTCAGAATAGAATCTCTGTGAGACCAATTCTGAATAAGACTCCTTATGAATTGTGGAAGAACATAAAACCCAACATTTCTTATTTTCATCCTTTTGGCTGTGTTTGTTATGTTCTCAATACTAAGGATAGATTGCATAAATTTGATGCTAAGTCTTCTAAGTGTCTATTACTTGGTTATTCTGATAGATCTAAAGGTTTTAGATTTTATAATACTGATGCTAAGACTATTGAAGAATCTATTCATGTTAGATTTGACGATAAGCTTGACTCTGACCAGTCAAAGCTAGTTGAAAAGTTTGCAGATTTAAGCATTAATGTTTCTGACAAAGGCAAAGCTCCAGAGGAAGTTGAGCCAGAGGAAGATGAACCAGAGGAAGAAGCTGGTCCCTCTAACTCACAAACTCTGAAGAAGAGCAGAATCACTGCAGCTCATCCTAAGGAATTGATTCTGGGCAACAAAGATGAACCAGTCAGAACCAGATCTGCCTTCAGACCCTCTGAAGAGACCTTGCTGAGTCTGAAAGGATTGGTGTCCTTAATTGAACCCAAGTCCATAGATGAAGCTCTTCAGGACAAGGATTGGATTCTGGCCATGGAAGAAGAACTGAATCAATTTTCCAAAAACGATGTTTGGAGCTTAGTGAAGAAGCCTGAGAATGTTCATGTTATTGGAACAAAATGGGTATTCAGAAACAAGCTGAATGAGAAAGGAGATGTAGTCAGAAACAAGGCAAGGCTAGTTGCTCAAGGCTACAGCCAGCAGGAAGGAATAGACTACACTGAAACATTTGCTCCAGTAGCAAGACTGGAGGCAATCAGACTGTTGATTTCTTTCTCAGTAAATCACAACATAATTCTACATCAGATGGACGTAAAGAGTGCCTTCCTAAATGGTTATATCTCAGAGGAAGTCTATGTTCATCAACCCCCAGGTTTTGAAGATGAAAAGAAACCAGACCATGTGTTCAAATTGAAGAAATCACTCTACGGTCTGAAGCAAGCTCCCAGAGCATGGTATGAGAGACTTAGCTCATTCCTTCTGGAGAATGAGTTTGTAAGGGGTAAAGTAGATACAACTCTCTTTTGCAAGACTTATAAGGATGATATCTTAATTGTGCAAATTTATGTTGATGATATTATATTTGGTTCTGCTAATCAATCTCTATGCAAAGAATTTTCTGAGATGATGCAGGCTGAATTTGAGATGAGTATGATGGGAGAATTAAAGTACTTTCTGGGAATACAAGTTGATCAAACACCAGAAGGAACATATATCCATCAGAGCAAGTACACTAAAGAACTTCTGAAGAAGTTCAATATGCTGGAATCTACAGTGGCCAAGACTCCAATGCATCCAACATGCATTCTGGAAAAAGAAGATATAAGTGGTAAAGTATGTCAGAAGCTCTATCGTGGCATGATAGGTTCACTTCTATACTTAACTGCATCTAGGCCAGACATATTATTTAGTGTTCATTTATGTGCTCGTTTCCAATCAGATCCAAGGGAAACCCACTTAACTGCCGTTAAGAGGATCCTAAGGTATCTGAAAGGCACCACTAACCTTGGCTTGATGTATAAGAAAACATCAGAGTATAAGCTTTCAGGTTATTGTGATGCTGATTATGCTGGAGATAGAACAGAGAGAAAAAGTACTTCTGGAAATTGTCAATTTCTGGGAAGCAATCTAGTCTCATGGGCAAGCAAGAGGCAATCAACCATTGCACTATCAACTGCAGAGGCAGAATATATCTCAGCAGCAATATGCAGCACTCAGATGCTCTGGATGAAACATCAGCTGGAGGATTATCAGATCCTTGAGAGCAATATCCCAATCTATTGTGATAACACTGCTGCAATTTCATTGAGTAAGAATCCTATCTTGCATTCAAGGGCAAAGCACATTGAGGTAAAGTATCATTTTATTAGAGATTATGTACAGAAGGGCGTACTTCTTCTGAAGTTTGTTGATACTGACCATCAATGGGCAGATATCTTTACAAAGCCCTTAGCTGAAGATAGATTTAATTTTATTCTGAAAAATCTAAGCATGGACTTTTGTCCAGAGTGAAGATGGATCAGAACCTCTGACTATGATACTTCTTGATCAGAAGATGTCTAGTCCAGAAGGTAACTCAATCAGAGTGTGTGTGCCCACTGGTACTGACTCTGAAGCTGAGACAACAACACGTGCGTCAGAATTTCTGATGCATAGTTCCTTGTGCCCGTGTGACAGTCTGTTATGATTGCGTGTAGATATGCTTATCTCCTGTGTGTGATTGTGTATTTTACTGTTACTATCTATCTTTAATTTTCAACCGTTGATCTTAAAGTGCTTTTTGAATCAACAACGGTTATTTGATAAAACCCACTATACACACACGTTCTCTCTCACTTCCGGTTTTCACTCTCGCACTCTCTGTTTTTCAAAACCGCCTCCTTCGTGATTTCTCTCTCGATCTCTCCTCATCCTTCAAACTTCATCTTCTACCTCAAACCTTCAACCTCTTCAAAATGGTGAGACAAACCAGAAGATCTACTGCAGATGCACCTCAGTTCCCTCATATGGTAGTCGGTTTGGCAACGGGTCAACAGGGCTCTGAGAACCCGGCACAAGAACCAGTTCATGCTCCAGAGCAGGTTGTTCCTATTGCAGAACGGGGCTGTGCCGTTCACTGTGTATTTCCTCCTGAGGAACTCCAAGTCCTTGCAGAATGGAGATTCAACCTCGACAACTTGGCTGCAAATGGGTTTGATCTTCGTCCTGAAGTCCAAGCTCAAGGTTGGGGAAACTACTTCAATCGACTTCGAGGACCGGTGTATGAGAAGCTGGTAAAGGAATTCTGGAAGCACGCCGACTGTGATGACACTCAGGTGGTCTCTTACATACTGGATAGGAAGATCATCATCACGGAGAAGTCATTCGTGAATCTGCTAGGTGCAGAAACTGCTCATGGGTATCGGTTCTCACTGACGGAATCGAAGCTGAAACCCAGAACCAAGGACATAGTCAACAAGGCCCTGTACACCACCTTCAAACCGGGCAAGACGAGCTACAGAGTGATGGACCTTCACCCCAAACTCAGGATCTGGCACAAGATCCTGCTCAACTGCATCAATCAACGACCAAAGGGCAGTTCTCCAGACTACATCAACTTCAACCAGAAGGCGATGCTGTTCTTCATTCAAGACAAGGAGAAGATCTGCCTTCCCTACTTCCTGTTCTCCTATTTGAAGGAATGCATCCGGAAGTCTCGCACCACAGCCTCCATCAAGTCTGCAATCAAATATATCCCTTTTGGGAGGCTGCTCTCAGACTTTCTCATTGAAAGCAACTTGGTGCAAGATTTGATCAATGCTGGTTGCACAGAGGACTTGAGCACAATTGTCAGTGACGTCTTCACTGCCAACTCTTTGAAGAAGATGGGCTTAATCCAGAAGAAGATTGCTCCTGCTCATGAAGACACATCTTCTGAGATCAGAGGAAGAAGAATGCCTCTGAATAACTACCCTCTGTGGACTCAAGCAGACCATCCTGAAGCCATCAGATGCTATGTTGAAGACCTCAGGGCTCAAGGATTCGAGATTGACCTTGATGATTTTGTCAGCAGACTTCCACCAGCTCCAGAGTATTCTTCTCCTCCAAAGAAGAAAACCAAGAGGAAGATGGTTCTGGAAGATTCCTCAGAGGAATCTGATGTCCCTCTGGTCAAGAAACCGAAGAGCAAGCCTGCTGATGATGATGGTGATGATAGTGAGGATGGTCCTCCAAAGAAGAAGCAGAAGAAAGTCAGAATTGTGGTGAAGCCTACTCGGGTGGAACCAGCTGCTGCAGAGGTCAGAAGGACTGAAGCTCCTGCCAGAGTGACTCGATCATCAGCACATACAAGTAAGCCTGCACTTACCTCTGATGATGATTTGAATTTATTTGATGCACTCCCGATTTCTGCCTTACTCCAACACTCTTCAAATCCCCTCACTCCTATTCCTGAAACCCAACCAGCCGCACAAACCACCTCTCCACCACATTCCCCAAGATCTTCCTTCTTTCAACCTTCTCCTACTGAAGCACCTCTCTGGAATTTGCTTCAGAACCAACCCTCTAGGTCAGAAGATCCAACCTCTCTCCTTACCATTCCATACGACCCATTACCTTCTGAACCCATCATCCATGACCAAACCGAGCCCAACCAAACAGAACCACAACCCAGAACGTCTGATCACTCTGCTCCCAGAGCATCAGCACGTCCTGCTGTCAGACCCACGGATACAGACTCTTCATCAGCCTTCACACCTGTATCCTTCCCCATCAATGTGATTGACTCTCCTCCCTCCAACACCTCTGAATCAATTAGAAAATTCATGGAGGTTAGGAAAGAGAAGGTATCTGCCTTGGAAGAATATTACCTTACATGTCCAAGCCCTAGGCAATATCCTGGCCCTAGACCTGAACGTCTAGTTGACCCAGATGAACCTATCTTGGCCAATCCTATCCAAGAGGCAGATCCTCTAGTCCAACAAGCTCACCCTGACCCTGACCAACAAGAGCCAATTCAACCAGACCCTGAACCTGAACAATCAGTGTCTAACCAATCCTCGGTTAGATCACCTCACCCTCTGGTTGAAACTTCAGACCCTCACCGTGGAACCTCTGAACCCAACGCTCCCATAATTAACATTGGTTCTCCACAAGGTGCCTCTGAAGCTCATAGCAGCAATCACCCAGCCTCTCCTGCACCCAACCTCTCCATCATTCCCTATACTCACCTTCAACCCACATCTCTCTCTGAGTGCATCAATATTTTCAATCATGAAGCCTCCTTGAGGCTCCGCAATGTGCACGGTCAGACTGATCTCAGTGAGAATGCTGACAATGTGGCTGATGAGTGGAACAATTTGAGCACTTGGCTAGTGGCTCAGTTTCCCGTTATGCTGCAGCTCCTGCATGCAGAGGGCAGTCAGAGCATTGAGGCTGCAAAGCAAAGGTTTGCTAGGAGGGTGGCTCTTCAAGAACTAGAACAGAGAAACAAGCTTCTTGAAGCTATTGAAGAAGCCAAGAGAAAGAAAGAACAAGAAGAAGAAGATGCACGTCAAGCAGCAGCTAAGGCTGAACAAGCCAGACTTGAGGCAGAGCGTCTTGAAGCTGAGGCTGAGGCAGAGCGACTTGCACCAGTTATGTTTACTCCTGCTGCTTCTGCTTCCATTCCAGAACCTCAAGCTGCTCAGAACGTTCCTTCCAGCTCTACTCAGACAAGCTCATCCAGACTCGACCTCATGGAACAACGTCTTGACACTCATGAATCCATGCTGATTGAGATGAAGCAAATGATGATGGAACTTCTGCGACGCACTGACAAACCTTAGTCTTAGGATCTCTTCTTTTTCTTCTTTCGTTTACTTTGTTTTCCTTTTTGTTAAACTCTGTTTATTCTTTTTAATTACTTATTTTCATTTGTTCGTTTGTGATTCTATATGCATATATCTATATATATTTGTGTCACATATGTTTGCAAAACCTGGTTTATTCATAATTGTTCTATGTTTACATCATACTTCTTTCCATCATACATTATTCCCTATATCTAGAATGGAGGATCCTTCCTCATTCTTCTGCATTCTTGGCGCTGCTCCACTCTTTCCTTCTCCAGACGATCCAGTGTATACTCTATGTTGCCGAGTCTGATGCTCAGCTCCTCTCTCTCTAGACTATCTTCTGTCGTCTTAAGTCTCTTTTCCACAGTCTCCTTCTCTTCCAGCAGATTCAGCTCCCGCTGGCAAAGCCCCTGAATCTCCTCCACGAAGCAGAGGAACTCCTTCAGATCTTTCTCCATCTCTGGACCAAGATCTTCTTCCAGCAGTGTCTTCGTCAGCTCTTGTATGGTCTTTGTACCATCGGGATGCCTAATATTGAGGAACATATCTTCCTCAAAAGCCTTCCTTCTGAGCTCTTCTAATGCCATTCTGTATGATGCCATTTTTCTTACTGAAAATTATTCGAGATGTGAAGCTTACCTTTCTCTCCAACGCTTTATATAGGTTTCACTTTCTCTCTGAAAGTTAATGCTCTTACAGTTTCTCGAGGTTAAGTTCTTGGTAACTGACCCTTCTATTTACTCACTTGACCGGTGGTAAACGTTCATCCCTTGCTTTAACTCTTCTATTTATTATCGCCTACCTCTGTTTCTTACATCGTTTTCATCTTCTTTTAAACTTAGACCTTCTCTAAGGGGGAGTACCTTGTACTTCAAGCTAAGTTTTTCACACCCCAAGCTTTTTGCTTATGACAAAAAGGGGGAGTAAACCCAGTTTTTGATGTGTAAGATGTGTTAGTGTGACTTATTTTTCTTTTGGAGATTTTAAGAGTTCCACCTTCATGACCATAGATGTGTCACTGGGCAAATACAAGGAATACATTTCACTTCTTCTGAAGTGATTCTAAGTTGACTCTGATACCCAAGACTCTGATACCCTGTCTATGACTCTGATCACTTATGCGCTCTGATTATTAGTTTTTCATCTATGTCATAAGCCTTTTACTCTGAACTCTTATATGTTTTAGCTCAGAATCTAGATTTTACTAACGTTTTCATCAAGTGTTAGATTCAGGGGGAGCTAAGCTCAGAATCAAGCAGTGACTTGAATTCAGAATGAGCAAGATAAACTATTCACATCAGGATAAGTCTTATTCTATATCTCTAAACTCTGAGTGAATTCAGTTTATTGTTTAAGAATTGTTCATCAAAAATCTTAGTTTTGTCATCATCAAAAAGGGGGAGATTGTAAGATCAAGTTTTGATCTAGTAGTACAACTCATGTTTTGATGATTACAAGTTAACCTTTTGATATGAACAATTGTGGTACTCTAACGTGTTTTTCTGAGTGTGCTAGTTACAGGCTCTGACCTCAACTCAATCTCACACAAATCAGAAGCACTGTGTATAAAGGGTAACCCAAGCAACGCTTTCGCATTCACCATGTTCAGTATGAACAGTGGAAAAGCTTCAGAAGATCTGAAGCTATACAAACTCTGATGAGGACTCAGTCGCTAGAAGCTCTGATGATCCAGAAGTTCTGACAACCAAGAAACACTGAAGGTTCAGATGTTCTGATGGTGTAGAAGACTCTGAAGATCCAGAAGCTGAATAGTGGAAACTCTGAAGTCCAGAAGCAAGAAACTCTGAAGGCCATGTTCTTCCCTCTGAGTTCAGAATCAGAAGATACAATGGTCAGAGGATCTGTGCTTTCCCTCTGACTCTGATCAACCGGCTTCACAAGTTCCAATATGAAGTATTCCTCTGATCAGAAGTCTCCTAGGTTAAAAGGTCAAGTCGCTATCCAAGTACAAAAGCAAGTGTACCTTCCTGACGACCTACCTAACGTTCTCAGCCACAGCAGAAGCTGGATTTTCCAGAACTGCCCTCCAACGGTAGCATTTCCCATGCAACGCTCAACCCTAATCCTTGGAGTATATATAGAGGCTGAAGATTGAAAGAAGCGGCCAGAAGAAAAAAATATACGAGAAGCAACACACGCGCAAGATATTCAAAATATTCTAAGCTTTCTTTCATCCTGTAATTTATTTAGTTTACACTCAGCTTATTCAGAAGCAAACCCTTGTAAACACCAACCTCAAACAGTTGTTTGATTTTCCTTTAGGAGATCAAGGTTGATCGGATCCTAGAGAAGACTAAGAGAGTGAATCTTAGTGTGAGCTAAGTCAGTGTAATTGTTAGTCACTTGTAGGTTTCAAGTGCAGTTGTAACTCTTACCTGATTAGTGGATTGCCTTCATTCTAAGAAGGAAGAAATCACCTTAACGGGTGGACTGGAGTAGCTTGAGTGATTTATCAAGTGAACCAGGATAAAATCCTTGTGTGCTTTTCTATCTCTATCTTTTGCACTTAGTTCTCGAAAAGATTTGTTAAAATCTTTAAGGTGGTAGTTTTGTACTGAAAACGTTATTCAAACCCCCCCTTTCTACCGTTTTTCATACCTTCACTTGCATCTCTGAGCGCTTCAGCTCATGGCATTTCAAAATGCTGATGAGTTCTTCTAAACTCATATTCTCAACATCTCTCGTGAGCTCTATTGAAGTCACTAAAGGAATCCAACTTTCAGGAAGACACTTGATGACCCTTATGACATGATCTTTTGTTGTGTAGCTCTTGTTGAGAGGTCGTATGCCAGCTACAAGCAACTGAAATCTGGAGAACATTTCTTCAATGGACTCATTTGGCTCCATGATGAAGGATTCATACTTTTGGATCAAAGACAATGCCTTTGATTCTTTGACTTTCTTGTTTCCTTCATGGGACATCTTCAGAGATTCGAAAATGCCTTTCGCAAACTCACGATCTGTAATCTTCTGGTACTCTTCATAGGAAATAGCACTTAGAAGAATTGCTCTTGCTTTGTGATGTTGTGAGTACAACTTCTTTTGATCTGCAGTCATTTCTGACCTTGGGATCTTCTTGCCATCTGCATCAACTGGACGCTCGTAGCCATCCACAATAATATCCCAGAGATCTGCATCGAAACCCAGAAAGAAACTTTCCAGTCTATCTTTCCAATATTCGAACCTTTGACCGTCGAACATAGGAGGCTTTGCATTGTAACCATCTCTTTGAGTTTCACTGGTGGTGGCAGCCATTGTTTTTCACACCGGCCCGGATCACTGAACACTGTTAGGTGTGGTAATCAGAACTTGCGCTCTGATACCAATTGAAGGTATGAAAAACGGTAGAAAGGGGGGGTTTGAATAACGTTTTCAAGATAAAGCTTCCACCTTAAAGATTTTGACAAATCTTTCGAGAACTTAAGTGCTAAAGATAAGAGATAGAAAAGCACACAAGGATTTTATCCTGGTTCACTTGATAAATCACTCAAGCTACTCCAGTCCACCCGTTAAGGTGATTTCTTCCTTCTTAGAATGAAGGCAATCCACTAATCAGGTAAGAGTTACAACTGCACTTGAAACCTACAAGTGACTAACAATTACACCGACTTAGCTCACACTAAGATTCACTCTCTTAGTCTTCTCTAGGATCCGATCAACCTTGATCTCCTAAAGGAACTAAACAAACTGTTTATCAAAGAATTGTTTACAAGAGATTTGCTTCTAAAAAGCTAATAGTAAACTCAATGAATTTCAGATGAAAGAAAGCTTAGAAGAATTTGAATTTGTCTTGCGCGTATGTGAATGCTTCTAGCCGCTTCTTTCAGTCTTCAGCCTCTTTATATACTCCAAGGATTAGGGTTGAGCGTTGCATGGGAAATGCTACCGTTGGAGGGCAGTTCTGGAAAATCCAGCTTCTGCTGTGTCTGAGACTGTTAGGTAGGTCGTCAGGAAGGTACAGTTGCTTTTGTAGTTGGATAGCGACTTGACCTTTAAACCTAGGAGACTTCTGATCAAGAGAAAGCTTCATGTTGGAACTTGTGAAGCCGGTTGATCAGAGTCAGAGGGAAAGCCCAGATCCTCTGACCATTGTTTCTTCTGATTCTGAACTCAGAGGGAAGTACATGGTCTTCAGAGTATCTTGCTTCTGGACATCAGAATTTCACTAATCAGCTTCTGGATCTTCAGAGTCTTCTACACCATCAGAATATCTGAGCCTTCAGTGTTTCTTGGTTATCAGACTTTCTGGATCTTCAGAACTTCTAGTGACTGAGTCCACATCAGAGTTTGTATAACTTCAGAACTTCTGAAGCTTTTCCACTGTTCATACTGAACATGGTGAATGCGAAAGCGTTGCTTGGGTCGCTCTTTATACACAGTGCTTCTGATTTGTGTGAGATTGAGTTGAGGTCAGAGCTTGTAAATAGCACACTCAGAAAAGCACGTTAGAGTACCACAATTGTTCATATCAAAAGGTTAACTTGTAATCATCAAAACATAGAGTTGTACTACTAGATCAAAACTTGATCTTACAACCTCCAGCAATCGTGCCAACTTCTTTGGCCGTCGGAAACACATCGCCCCGCGTCGTGGCTGATTTCCCTGCCAAAATCAGCTTTACCACCGCGCGCTGTAGAGCTCGACACTTTCCAGTATCGTGTCCTGAGATTCGGTGAA
This sequence comes from Lotus japonicus, assembly GCF_012489685.1. NCBI lineage: Eukaryota > Viridiplantae > Streptophyta > Magnoliopsida > Fabales > Fabaceae > Lotus > Lotus japonicus. The sequence goes on along the minus strand of NC_080041.1, from coordinate 62,086,940 downwards.
AGGCACACCATTCTGCTTCTACCTGTCCTTGAGAGAAAGGAGACTCCAGTCATTGTATGGAATCTTGGTAGTGTTGTCTGTATGAGGCATCAAGCTCCGGTGCTGTGTCTGTTACGCTTGTTTCCGCATCATGTCGTTCTATGCGATTAATGACGTCGCGAATCAGCCATCGCCAACCCGCTCCATCACTCGGTTCTTGAGGTTGAAGCTGCGCACCTCTTTTGTCCCTCGAGAAGGAAGCCAAAGACCTTGCTTGCTCATTGTGTCGTTGCGGCGGATCATGTGCTCGCTCCAACCTTTCTCCATGTGATAGTCGATGCTCAGCCATTGAGCTACACTGGTTTATCTAGGCGCACCAACAAAAGATCTTCCAAACTAAGAATCAAGGAATCACTCCTCCCAATCACTGTCCACGAAGAAAACTTCAGAAAATCGCTCAGAAAAACGAGTTTCACTCCTCTGAATCACGATCCACGTAGTCCGGGAATAGAAATCTACTGATCCCCACAGACGGCGCCAAATGTTCCGTGCTACAACATAGAGAGGGAAGGTAGTACCCAAAGCGTGAAGAAAATGGTGTGAATGCTTAGAGAAAGAAACTCTAACCGCTTAGAGAGAGAACATGTAACTGAATTTCAATGCTATTATTCCTCAAATGAGCTAAGAGTCCTTTACAATTGATACTCTCCTCCTAGTTATAGAGGTGAAGTTGGGCTTTGGCGCCTCTATCCAATCCAAATGGGCCAGTTGGGCCTCGGGAAGGGAGACCCAAGGTCACGACACGTCCCACACCCAAGGCCGGGTCTCCTGGGCGAGGGACCCTGGGGTCTCGCCCAGTCCATCATTTACATTAAATGCTTTAAATAATAAAACATTTCCTATATATTAATATCTATATTAATAAAATTTAAAACTAAATAAAATTTAAAATTCACTTTGAACATTTGTATTAAAAAATTCTTTGTATTAAATACATTATATTAAAAATGAATAAAATTTTCTAAGTTATTAGCTATTCAACTACCTACTAAAATGTAACACTGACCTGAAATTTTGTTATAAATACATCAAGAAATAAAAATTCCCTTTGTATTATATGCACTAAACTAAAATTTCAAACTCAATAAGTTAATCAACTACCAACTAATTTTCATGTTTGTTGTATAAGGTAGAACAAAACATGACCAAAGGCTTCAGAAACAAAACACTTCAATTCTCTAAAAAATTGTGAAACAGAAAAGAATGAAACAAGATACTCTAACAAAAAAATTACACTAATGTTTATCTACCAAAAAAATTACACTGATAAAAGTACCCATAATTTACATATGAACAATTTTAGTTATATAATGATAAAAAATATTAAAAACAATTTATATAAATAAATATCTTAATAAGACATTGATTTAATAAAAATATGTGTGGAAGCTTGATTCCCTTTAAGCAATGTCTTATGTTCAAGTCTTGAGGATGACAAAACTTCGCTGGGAGAGTTTACTCCACCATGATGTGAAAGTAAAAAAAAAAGAGTTAAAAAAATATTTTTTGTGGTAGGAAGGTTAATATAAGTTGGTATAATGATTTAAAAAATATTTGTTTAGTTAAAAAAAACATATATATTAGTCATAATTTTTTGATTGTTTAATTTAATTATCATAAAAAATTTCATTAAATACATTAAGCAGTAAAATAAATGAAGCAAGTATTTTTATTTGTAATTAATATATTAAATAATAAAATCAAAATCCAAAAAAAAATTATATTGTCAAAATTTATTCAACTATCCACATTAATTAATAATATTTATAAACTTAAAAATTGTAAGGCCCAAGTTTTAACGCTTTGGATAAGTGAATAAAATAAAAGAGTTTATTTGATTAAGATAAATTTGTGAAGGAAAAAGGTTCAGGAAAAGTCCAAGAATTTATCGAAAAACCGATAAGAGTTATAGCACGACTAACATACGCTTAATCCTAGGTCAAAGGTATTAGTGAATAGTTAATTTACGCTTTAGGACACGATGGAAACTAATTCCAAAAATCCTCAGAGAAATGTTAGAACTTCTCTTTTCCGTCCTTAAACAATTATTTCGATGCGAAATCCTGGAAAGTACGAACGTCAAATTCCAATACTCGGAAGTTTGCCGAAACGGAATCCCTGATAGTTCGAGAAACCTAAGATCGACAGACGATGAAGACTTTTTCTATTCGGAGCTGCAAATGAAGATTCCACCCGCGTCCTCCTATTTCTCTCGTCATTCCTAATCTTCCTTCAGAAGGAAGTTTTCTCATCCGACGATCACTGCAAAAAGTAGTTTTTCGGGATAAACCGACTTGAACCGACTCACACCGATTTGGTATCATTTGGTTTAATTCCAAGAATCCTGTTTTGAGTTCTGGAATTCTGTCGCCAGAACCTATCTTAGAATGCGCAGAGGAACGCGCAGGAAAAATCGGAATCGCAAAAAAATCATTTTTCCGCATTTTCCAAAACCTATAAATAGCTCAAAAATTAGATTTTTTGCCAAAAACTACCCATTTCCCTCCCCAAACCCGCGAGCATCAAGAGAGAGAGAGAGATCCGGATCTTCGTCGTTTCTTGCCCGTTTGCTTCACCGATCGTCGCTAATCGAAGACCTCGAGGTAGGTAAACTATACTCTCCTTCGAATCGTCGTTTCTGTCCACTTCTCCTACGTCTTTCTGAGTTCAAAATTTTGAGGTTTTTGAAAAACTGTTCAAATACGCTGATTTCAGTGTCTAAACTTCTTCCCTGCATGCTCCTGAGCGTGTTCTGCGGATTAGATTTTGTCAAATGTCGACGAAATGCCGCCGGGATCAATTTCTACCTTATATACCCATTTTTCGGCAAAGTCGCAACCTTTGGGCTGAAATCTATCGACCTGGCTTAGTGCTAGTAGGATTTGTCGTCATAAACGTCGTTGTGGACGTCCTCATCCAATTTGTTTTTCAAAAATCCAATTTTGAAATTTTGAGCTAAAAATAATGACCAAACTACCCCTATATCAGTTTTCGATCCGAAAATTTTTCCGAGCTTAGAACCGTCTTAGTTACGGCTTATGTTAACCTAGGAACCAAGTTTGATCGAAGAAAAATCGACCCTCCCAATTAAAGGAAGTGGCCGAGAGCTATATCAAGGGGGGGGGGAGAATCCGATTTTTCGAAAACTTGTCTTAACGCGTTAGATTGTCGTACCACGGAGGTTGTAGTGTACCGTGTGACCCTAGGACTCTTTGATTGCTGAGTTTCTGACTCTTGGTGTTGATTTCTGTGATTTTTGCTTAAGGTTCTTTTGAGGAGATTCCTGGAGAACAAGGAGAAGAGCGTGAAGGATACTTGGAGGAGGAAGCTGGAAGACCCACCGGTGAGGGCTACTCTCTGAATTACTAGATAATGCTTTAGGGGTCGACAAATTCGACTTGATTTATGTGTTATGCACTAAATTGCTAAATGTCTGAATTGTTCTCTGAGGCTTCGGCCGACCTTGCTGAGTATTTGATGCCATGATATTGTGTGCTAAATGATTCACATGCTACGTGCTACATGGTTAACTTAGGATGTGTTGGAATATGCTGTTTATGCTTTTGACTGAGCTGTTTTATTTATGCTATTCCACTTGTACCTGAGATTCTGAGGAGTGAGGATTACGGGCAGGTCATGCCAAATTTTTATGAGATTTTGAGAGAGTTTTAAAGGACGAACGGAGTTCGGACTTTGTTATGTTTTAATGGATCGAGACCTTCTCAGGGAATTATTTGAGATTATGGGATCTCTGAAAACTCTTAGGAAGTATTATAAGATTAAAATGAAAACTACTTTATCACGGAAAACTCATAAGACATTAATCAATTTCTAAATCCTTTGAACAATAATAATACCCTTAGATAAGAGCTTAGAGCCTGAACATTAGTTTGGGAAATATGAGAAGTGTCGTCGAGTCCACGTTTTGAGGAAATATACAAGTCTTCGAGTATGTTGAAACTCTTTTGCTCGATGAGCAGGTTATTATTTGGCTATCTAAAGTTTAGCCCAAGTACAAATCGTACTCTTTCGCTCGATGAGCAGTTTAATGTTGGCTATCTAAAGTTTAGCCGGAGACTATAAGTTTCCAAGTACTTCGGTACCTTTTCGCTCGATGAGCAGTTTATTGATTGGCTATCTAAAGTTTAGCCGGGAACCATGAGTTCCAAAGTATCTTCTTCTTCTTTTGATTAATTCATTTTGTCGCAGAATCGACATTTGCCTTAGGGTATTTTTTTTAGAGACTTTAAGTTATTTAGAACACGTGGCGACGTGTCGGGTGAGGTCGGAGACGTTGTTTGGCTAATCACTTGCATTCATGCACTCATTTTGAGGTTAATACACGGCGTGATACCGGACCTCGGTGGATTCCAAAATGGTCATAAGACCCGGATTTCCATATTTAGGACACTACGGTGGTCCTCAGTAGCAGACGGAATGGCAGACCTACGGGTTCACTGCTGATCTGACTACTTTTGTGTGGTGTAAGAGACACGCGAGCAGGAAGGTACCCACCGTGGCTGGTGTTAGGGCCGGCTCGTTGATGTCCATCCTTCTTCCGGAATGCATTTTGTTACCCAGCATTGCATTTCATGCAACATACATGCTGACTTAGTTGCTGAGTGTGATTGGTACCTGCTTATCATATTTGAGGCATGCTATTTGTTATTATGATTTCTTATATTCATTATGATACTTGCAACCCTAGGAAGTCATCCCTAAAATTATAAGCCTGAGAGGCAAATATTTATTATCCTATATTATATCTGGTTTTATTATTTATATAATTCTTTGGAGTTGACCCTCGCGTCTGCTGTGTGTGTTTGGGCGGACTACGCCATTTGTCAGATGAGTATGGCGGATTGGTTTACGATGGTCAGCCCCTCGGGGGGGGACCAGGTACGAGATGCTTGATCAGGACGACCCAGGTGCATGGGTGGTCGACCCCATAGGCCACCGTGCGACCTACACCGGTCGGATCATGGAGGACCGTGTTGACCGATTCGGACGCTTGACGGAGGGGGTGATGAGGAGACACATAGTGAGCTTCAACCTGCCGCCTGGTGTGCATTGTGGACCCGGCCTGGGAGGACCACCACCACCATCATCTTCGGATGATGAGGACCCCTCTGAGGAGGTGCCAGTGGGTGGGTTCTCGACGGAGTCTAGTCCGTCTGTAGCGGCTGTCATCGAGGATCTTGTTCTTGGCCCCGAGCCCAATAGGCCAGTGCAGGAGCGCATCAGGGTGGACAGAGAGGGTAGTGTTGTGTATGTCGACCTAGTCGTCCTGGATGCAGATTCGAACGACGACCGCGCTAGCATGTAGGATCGAGTGTTAGTGTGGGCTCCTCGAGTGGGGATTAGTGTAGGAGTAGTGTCGATGCTCTGACCGTCATGCTTTCAGTTTTGGGACAGGGTAGTTTTCCTGCCGGTAGCTTTTTGTGTGGTTTTCTTATGAAGATCACAGAGAGCTGGTTGGACTTAGGGGTCTTTTCTCAGGCCACTGGGCCAATTCGTTCTCAGTTTTGAGGTTTAGTGTTGCGGACACAGGTTACCTTGGTTTGTACATATTGCCTTCGGGCGTTACTTTCTTCCGTCACCCGTCGCTTGAGGTTACTCGCGATGTGGCTGGTACTAGTGTGGGCATGTATATATTTATGTAGATGTATATTAGTTTTCTTTTACCTTTTGTCGAGAAGTTTATTTTCTTTCAGTCTTTCATTTTATTATCAAAAAAAAAAAATTCACGTTTTTCCGCTTAAGTTATTTCTTTGGTTACTAAAGTGACGCCACCGAAATCGGGGTGTTACAAAAATTGTCTTAAATTTTGTATTAGTGAAGAATATCAAGAATTAAACTTGATTAATAATAAAATAATTTTATCAATAAATAATTCAGATAAATTGTTTAAATTTAAAAATGACACTATAAGATATTAATATTGTAAGTAAACCTGTGCAACGCACTTTTTAAAATTACTTCAATTTTAGTTATTATATTTTAGTAATATTACTTATTTCACAAAGAAAACACTACTATTTATTGAAATGACTTAGCACAATTATATTTTAATTTTTTTTATAGTTTGTTGCTATAAGTTGGTAGCATAAGGGTTTGTAATGGTTTCGAGGAGAGTGAGTGGCCTTGAAGTTATGTAAGTAGCATGGGTATTTCGTTGAATTATAATGGGTGATTTTGTACAATGTCATACTTTGGGAATATTGTACTTTTTTCCCTTTCCTATGATTTTTTTCATTGAATTTTTTCTATGAAGATTTTAACGAGACACGTTCTCATAGTGTGATCATTTTAGAGGGGGTTGTATGTGATTGTATCTTTCTCAAGAGGGGTTTGTCTTCTTGAGTTTCTTCATTTCTTTCAATAATATATTTATCTTTTATTTACAAATTATATCTTATAATTAAAATCTATTTTAGTGTATATTCATTTTTTAAACTATATTATAATTTTACATAATATTAAAAATATGGTAAATAAACCCTCGCAACGCACGGGTATAATATCTAGTCTTTATGTATTGCATTCCATGCTAAGTAAACCCCTCGTCACTATTTAGACTATCTTTAATGGTGTTGAAAGGGGGGTGTTTAGTGTTGAAAGGGGTAAATAATGGTGTTGAATTGAAGTGTTGAAAGTTGAAAGGGGAAGAGAGGAGTTGAAAAAATTCAACATAGTTGAAACCTGCGTGTGAGACCCAGTGGAGAGAGAGAGGGGCTGCAGATCAACACGTGGCTCCGTTTGATTGGTCCGAGCGATTTTCCTTTATCCTAATCTTTCCAACTCAATTATTTTATTCAAAAATTTTTTTTAAAAATATAATTTTTTTACCAAAATTCATGATTTTTTTTCTCTATAAATAGAGACTTGGTTCGTTTGATTTGGACACAGAAAAAAAAAACCAAGTTTTTCATCATCTTATTCATCATATTATCCCCTTTGCTTTGAAATAAAATATATTATTGTGTGCTTATTTTCTTTTCTTCCATTTGAAGTTAATAAAATAAAATAAATTATTGTGTATATTTTTTTTAAAAAAATATTAAATTGTTAAGTGTTTTAATTTAATTTACGTTAAAAAAATATTACGTTAATTTAATTTAATTTAAAAAATAAAAAAATATTTAATTAAATTAAATCGATAATAGTTTATTTAATTTAATTTTTATCGAAAATTTTAATTTTATGAAATCATAAAAAGAAAAATATAAAATTAAATCAAAATATGAAATAAAAAAAGTGGTGGGGTATGAGGTAGGGTGTTGAATGAAAAACCATTGGAGTGGGTAAAAGTTGAATGAAGTGTTGAACTGGAGAGAGAAGGTGATGTGAAGTGTTGGGAAGAGAAAAGGTTGAGTGTTGATGGTGTTGAATGTTGAAACCATTGTAAGATCAAGTTTTGATCGAGTAGTACAACTCTATGTTTTGATGATTACAAGTTAACCTTTTGATATGAACAATTGTGGTACTCTAACGTGTTTTTCTGAGTGTGCTATTTACAGGCTCTGACCTCAACTCAATCTCACACAAATCAGAAGCACTGTGTATAAAGGGTAACCCAAGCAACGCTTTCGCATTCACCATGTTCAGTATGAACAGTGGAAAAGCTTCAGAAGTTCTGAAGCTATACAAACTCTGATGTGGACTCAGTCGCTAGAAGCTCTGAAGATCCAGAAGTTCTGATAACCAAGAAACACTGAAGGTTCAGATGTTCTGATGGTGTAGAAGACTCTGAAGATCCAGAAGCTGAATAGTGGAAACTCTGAAGTCCAGAAGCAAGAAACTCTGAAGGCCATGTTCTTCCCTCTGAGTTCAGAATCAGAAGATACAATGGTCAGAGGATCTGTGCTTTCCCTCTGACTCTGATCAACCGGCTTCACAAGTTCCAATATGAAGTATTCCCCTGATCAAAAGTCTCCTAGGTTAAAAGGTCAAGTCGCTATCCAAGTACAAAAGCAAGTGTACCTTCCTGACGACCTACCTAACGTTCTCAGCCACAGCAGAAGCTGGATTTTCCAGAACTGCCCTCCAACGGTAGCATTTCCCATGCAACGCTCAACCCTAATCCTTGGAGTATATATAGAGGCTGAAGATTGAAAGAAGCGGTGAAGAAGTAACACATACGCGCAAGACATATTCAAAATATTCTAAGCTTTCTTTCATCTGAAATTCATTGAGTTTACTATTAGCTTTTTAGAAGCAAATCTCTTGTAAACATTTCTTTGATAAACAGTTTGTTTAGTTCCTTTAGGAGATCAAGGTTGATCGGATCCTAGAGAAGACTAAGAGAGTGAATCTTAGTGTGAGCTAAGTCAGTGTAATTGTTAGTCACTTGTAGGTTTCAAGTGCAGTTGTAACTCTTACCTGATTAGTGGATTGCCTTCATTCTAAGAAGGAAGAAATCACCTTAACGGGTGGACTGGAGTAGCTTGAGTGATTTATCAAGTGAACCAGGATAAAATCCTTGTGTGCTTCTCTATCTCTTATCGTTAGCACTTAAGTTCTCGAAAGATTTGTCAAAATCTTTAAGGTGGAAGTTTTGTACTGAAAACGTTATTCAAACCCCCCCCCTTTCTACCGTTTTTCATACCTTCAATTGGTATCAGAGCGCAAGTTCTGATTACCACACCTAACAGTGTTCAGTGATCCGGGCCGGTGTGAAAAACAATGGCTGCCACCACCAGTGAAACTCAAAGAGATGGTTACAATGCAAAGCCTCCTATGTTCGACGGTTAAAGGTTCGAATATTGGAAAGATAGACTGGAAAGTTTCTTTCTGGGTTTCGATGCAGATCTCTGGGATATTATTGTGGATGGCTACGAGCGTCCAGTTGATGCAAATGGCAAGAAGATCCCAAGGTCAGAGATGACTGCAGATCAAAAGAAGCTGTACTCACAACATCACAAAGCAAGAGCAATTCTTCTAAGTGCTATTTCCTATGAAGAGTACCAGAAGATTACAGATCGTGAGTTTGCTAAAGGCATTTTTGAATCTCTGAAGATGTCTCATGAAGGAAACAAGAAAGTCAAAGAATCAAAGGCATTGTCTTTGATCCAAAAGTATGAATCCTTCATCATGGAGCCAAATGAATCCATTGAAGAAATGTTCTCCAGATTTCAATTGCTTGTAGCTGGCATACGACCTCTCAACAAGAGCTACACAACAAAAGATCATGTCATAAGGGTCATCAGGTGTCTTCCTGAAAGTTGGATGCCTTTGGTGACTTCAATAGAGCTCACGAGAGACGTTGAGAATATGAGTTTAGAAGAACTCATCAGCATTTTGAAATGCCATGAGCTGAAGCGCTCAGAGATGCAAGATCTGAGGAAAAAGTCCATAGCCTTAAAATCCAAATCTGAAAAGGCTAAGGTTGAGAAGTCAAAGGCTCTTCAAGCTGAAGAAGAAGAATCTGAAGAAGCATCAGAAGATTCTGATGAAGATGAGCTGACTCTGATCTCCAAGAGACTCAACCGCATCTGGAAGCACAGGCAGAGCAAGTTCAAAGGCTCTGGAAAGGCAAAAGGAAAGTATGAGTCCTCAGGCCAGAAGAAGTCTTCAATCAAGGAAGTCACATGTTTTGAGTGCAAAGAATCTGGGCACTACAAAAGTGATTGTCCAAAGTTGAAGAAAGATAAGAAGCCAAAGAAGCACTTCAAGACCAAGAAGAGTCTGATGGTGACATTCGATGAATCAGAGTCAGAGGATGTTGACTCTGATGGTGAAGTCCAAGGACTCATGGCCATTGTCAAAGACAAAGGAGCAGAGTCAAAGGAAGCTGTTGACTCTGACTCAGAATCAGAAGGAGATCCTAACTCAGACGATGAAAATGAGGTATTTGCTTCTTTCTCTACCTCTGAACTGAAACATGCTTTGTCTGATATCATGGATAAGTATAACTCTTTATTGTCTAAGCATAAAAAGTTGAAAAAGAACTTATCTGCTGTCTCCAAGACTCCTTCTGAACATGAGAAAATTATTTCTGATTTGAAAAATGAAAATCATGCTTTGGTAAATTCTAACTCTGTGCTTAAGAACCAGATTGCTAAGTTAGAAGAAATTGTTGCCTGTGATGCCTCTGATTGTAGAAATGAATCTAAGTATGAAAAGTCTTTTCAAAGATTCCTAGCTAAAAGCGTGGATAGAAGCTTAATGGCTTCAATGATCTATGGCGTAAGCAGAAATGGAATGCATGGCATTGGCTATTCTAAACCAATTAGAAATGAGCCTTCTGTGTCTAAAGCTAAATCCTTGTATGAATGCTTTGTTCCCTCTGGTACCATATTGCCTGATCCTGTACCTGCTAAAGTTGCTAAACATCCTCTTAAAAAGGGATCTTTCTCTATGACTAAATATCATGCAAATATTCCTTTAAAATATTATGTTGAGACACCCAAGGTGATCAGAACCTCTGGGGTAACTAACAAAAGAGGACCCAGAAAGTGGGTACCTAAGGACAAGATTATCTATGTTGCAGATATCCTTGATAGCTCCACTGAAACACCAATCATGGTATCTGGACAGTGGATGCTCGCGTCACATGACGGGAGAAAAGCGTATGTTCCGAGAGCTGAAACTTAAGCCTGGAGGCGAAGTTGGCTTCGGAGGAAATGAAAAGGGTAAAATTGTTGGTACTGGTACTATTTGTGTAGATAGTAGCCCATGCATTGATAATGTTTTATTGGTAGACGGCTTAACACATAACTTATTGTCTATAAGTCAATTAGCTGACAAGGGTTATGATGTTATATTCAATCAAAAGTCCTGCCGGGCTGTAAGTCAGATCGATGGCTCTGTTCTATTTAACAGCAAGAGGAAGAACAACATCTATAAGATCAGATTATCTGAGTTGGAGGCTCAGAATGTGAAGTGCCTTCTGTCTGTTAATGAAGAGCAGTGGGTATGGCATAGACGGTTAGGGCATGCCAGTATGAGAAAGATTTCTCAGCTGAGCAAGCTAAACCTTGTCAGGGGCTTACCCAATCTGAAGTTCGCTTCAGACGCTCTTTGTGAAGCATGTCAGAAAGGCAAATTCACAAAAGTCCCTTTCAAGGCAAAGAATGTTGTCTCAACCTCAAGGCCGTTGGAACTTCTGCATATCGACCTTTTTGGACCAGTGAAAACTGAGTCTATAGGTGGCAAGAGATATGGGATGGTTATCGTTGATGACTATAGCCACTGGACATGGGTAAAGTTTCTAACCCGCAAGGATGAGTCTCATGCTGTGTTCTCTACCTTCATTGCTCAAGTGCAAAACGAGAAGGCTTGTAGGATTGTGCGTGTCAGAAGTGACCATGGTGGAGAGTTTGAGATTGACAAGTTTGAGAGTCTGTTTGATTCCTAGGGAATTGCACATGATTTCTCTTGTCCCAGAACTCCTCAACAAAATGGTGTTGTTGAGAGGAAGAACAGAACTCTTCAGGAGATGGCTAGAACCATGCTCCAAGAAACTGGCATGGCTAAGCATTTTTGGGCAGAGGCAGTAAATACAGCATGTTACATTCAGAACAGAATCTCTGTGAGACCAATTCTGAATAAGACTCCTTATGAATTGTGGAAGAACATAAAACCCAACATTTCTTATTTTCATCCTTTTGGCTGTGTTTGTTATGTTCTCAATACTAAGGATAGATTGCATAAATTTGATGCTAAGTCTTCTAAGTGTCTATTACTTGGTTATTCTGATAGATCTAAAGGTTTTAGATTTTATAATACTGATGCTAAGACTATTGAAGAATCTATTCATGTTAGATTTGATGATAAGCTTGACTCTGACCAGTCAAAGCTAGTTGAAAAGTTTGCAGATTTAAGCATTAATGTTTCTGACAAAGGCAAAGCTCCAGAGGAAGTTGAGCCAGAGGAAGATGAACCAGAGGAAGAAGCTGGTCCCTCTAACTCACAAACTCTGAAGAAGAGCAGAATCACTGCAGCTCACCCTAAGGAATTGATTCTAGGCAACAAAGACGAACCAGTCAGAACCAGATCTGCCTTCAGACCCTCTGAAGAGACCTTGCTGAGTCTGAAAGGATTGGTGTCCTTAATTGAACCCAAGTCCATAGATGAAGCTCTTCAGGACAAGGATTGGATTCTGGCCATGGAAGAAGAATTGAATCAATTTTCCAAGAACGATGTTTGGAGCTTAGTGAAGAAGCCTGAGAGTGTCCATGTTATTGGAACGAAATGGGTATTCAGAAACAAGCTGAATGAGAAAGGAGATGTAGTCAGAAATAAGGCAAGGCTAGTTGCTCAAGGCTACAGCCAGCAGGAAGGAATAGACTACACTGAAACATTTGCTCCAGTAGCAAGACTGGAAGCAATCAGACTGTTGATCTCTTTCTCAGTAAATCACAACATAGTTCTACATCAGATGGACGTAAAGAGTGCCTTCCTAAATGGTTATATCTCAGAGGAAGTCTATGTTCATCAACCCCCAGGTTTTGAAGATGAAAAGAAACCAGACCATGTGTTCAAATTGAAGAAATCACTCTACGGTCTGAAGCAAGCTCCCAGAGCATGGTATGAGAGACTTAGCTCATTCCTTCTGGAGAATGAGTTTGTAAGGGGTAAAGTAGATACAACTCTTTTTTGCAAGACTTATAAAGATGATATCTTAATTGTGCAAATTTATGTTGATGATATTATATTTGGTTCTGCTAATCAATCTCTATGCAAAGAATTTTCTAAGATGATGCAGGCTGAATTTGAGATGAGTATGATGGGAGAATTAAAGTACTTTATGGGAATACAAGTTGATCAAACACCAGAAGGAACATATATCCATCAGAGCAAGTACACTAAAGAACTTCTGAAGAAGTTCAATATGCTGGAATCTACAGTGGCCAAGACTCCAATGCATCCAACATGCATTCTGGAGAAAGAAGATATAAGTGGTAAAGTATGTCAGAAGCTCTATCGTGGCATGATAGGTTCACTTATATACTTAACTGCATCTAGGCCAGACATACTATTTAGTGTTCATTTATGTGCTCGATTCCAATCAGATCCAAGGGAAACCCACTTAACTGCTGTTAAGAGGATCCTAAGGTATCTGAAAGGCACCACTAACCTTGGCTTGATGTATAAGAAAACATCAGAGTATAAGCTTTCAGGTTATTGTGATGCTGATTATGCTGGAGATAGAACAGAGAGAAAAAGTACTTCCGGAAATTGTCAATTTCTGGGAAGCAATCTAGTCTCATGGGCAAGCAAGAGGCAATCAACCATTGCACTATCAACTGCAGAGGCAGAATATATCTCAGCAGCAATATGCAGCACTCAGATGCTCTGGATGAAACATCAGCTGGAGGATTATCAGATCCTTGAGAGCAATATCCCAATCTATTGTCATAACACTGCTGCAATCTCATTGAGTAAGAATCCTATCCTACATTCAAGGGCAAAGCACATTGAGGTAAAGTATCACTTTATTAGAGATTATGTACAGAAGGGCGTACTTCTTCTGAAGTTTGTTGATACTGACCATCAATGGGCAGATATCTTTACAAAGCCCTTAGCAGAGGATAGATTTAATTTTATTCTGAAAAATCTAAACATGGACTTTTGTCCAGAGTGAAGATGGATCAGAACCTCTGACTATGATACTTCTTGATCAGAAGATGTCTAGTCCAGAAGGTAACTCAATCAGAGTGTGTGTGCCCACTGGTACTGACTCTGAAGCTGAGACAACAACACGTGTGTCAGAATTTCTGATGCATAGTTCCTTGTGCCCGTGTGACAGTCTGTTATGATTGCGTGTAGATATGCTTATCTCCTGTGTGTGATTTGTGTATTTTACTGTTACTATCTATCTTTAATTTTCAGCCGTTGATCTTAAAGTGCTTTTTGAATCAACAACGGTTATTTGATAAAACCCACTATACACACACGTTCTCTTTCACTTCCGGTTTTCACTCTCGCTCTCTCTGCTTTTCAAAAACCGCCTTTTTCTCGATTTCTCTCTCGATCTCTCTTCATCTTTCAACCTTCATCTTCTACCTCAAACCTAACCTCTTCAAAATGGTAAGACAAACCAGAAGATCTAATGCAGATGCACCTCAGTTCCTCACATGGTAGTTGGTCTAGCAACGGGTCAAAGGGGCTCTGAGAACCCGGCACAAGAACAAGTTCAAGCTCAAGAGCAGATTGTTCCAATTGCAGAACGGGGCTGTGCCGTTCACTGCGTATTTGCTCCTGAGGAACTTCAAGTCCTGGCAGAATGGAGATTCGACCTCGACAACCTGGCTGCAAATGGGTATGATCTTCGTCCTGAAGTCCAAGCTCAAGGTTGGGGAAATTACTTCAACCCGACTTCGAGGACCGGTGTATGAGAAACTGGTAAAGGAATTCTGGAAGCACGCCGACTGCGATGATACTCAGGTGGTCTCTCACATTCTTGGAAGGAAGATCATCATCACTGAGAAGTCATTCGTGAATCTGCTAGGTGCAGAAACTGCTTATGGGTATCGGTTCCAACTGACGGAATCGAAGCTGAAACCCAGCACCAAAGACAAAACCAACCAGGCCCTGTACACCACTTACAAATCGGGCAAGACG